>NC_091127.1:47572890-47755390 GCF_040183065.1 Periplaneta americana | reverse complement strand
TATGTAAGTCTGTGCAGCTTACAGCTGTTTCGGTGCTTCATCACACCATCCTCAGAGCCTACTAGATCTCGGCGTCATCTCGAACTTCTCTAACAATCAAACGCACCCACACAGCAGGCAGAGAAGTTCGAGATGACGCCGAGATCTAGTAGGCTCTGAGGATGGTGTGATGAAGCACCGAAACAGCTGTAAGCCGCACAGACTTACATAATTAACACGAGTAAGTCCGCTAGTTAATCAATTACTTATACCAATTTTTATTATTGTACAAGATACAGTAATGGAGGAAAAAAATGTTGAATATTTCCAAAAATTTTACTGCTGTAAGCTGTACCTAACCCCTTAACTAGGTAACGTCACAGTCTAGTATATACAGTCACGAAGTTTGAGTTTATGAGGGTACTAGGAACAATAGACTGTGCAGGTACTATTTCGCATTGTCTGTGATGAGGTGATAGTAGCGATCCTAGTGGTTAGCAACTATCTATGGAGCCATATTTACTACGTATTGAGCTTCGTGACTGTATAGGCTATACTAGACTGTGGTAACGCTATATTAATTCCAGTGGTTGGTAACAGTATGTAAATTGCACCGAGTTTCGCCCTATATTCATAGTTGTTTTGTACACACTATAGTCTTCAGAGTGTTTCACATTACTTTCTTTGTAACAGGAATATTACAGAAGGGCGATGGGTCAACATTACATTTCAAACAGTACCCACGAACTGTGAAAGTGGTGATGGGAACTGGGCTTCAAAGGCAGCTACTCTGCACAACAGAGTGCAATGGGGCTGCCAAGGACAGTCGACTTTTGACACCAGTTGCACTGACAAGTGGGCCCGATGGCAGCCTGTATGTTGGAGACTTCAATCTTGTTCGGCGCATTACTCCTGAAGGAAATGTCTACACTGTACTGCAATTGAGGTGAATAAATGTGCAGTCAACATCTTCTGATAGTTGAAGTAATTTTCTTTAACTCCCTTGCTCATTATTTTATAAGGAAGAACAAGAGTCTGATATTTGTTAGACTAGAAAAATTGAAGTTAAAATAACAGATTACAGCAGCGACCCCACGCATATGGCTATATCGCGATTTTGTTGGGACAACACCGGTCAGGGGTGTACGCAAGGGGTGCAGGGGGTATACCGGGTTTGAACTCCCCGTGAACTTTAAAAAAATTACCGTATATTTCAACACATTTGATTGTTTCCATGAATTTTCCTGTTATGTAAAGTGTCTTACCTATCATATACAAATGAGGCATTCCGTAAGAGAAGGGCGAGCCCGACAAGGGTCGAATTTTGTGTTTTTACTCCACCAAATATTTAAGACACATATCTGCAACATAACGTCTGCCAGGCAACATAACCCTGGCAGACGTTGGTCCCTATTACATCGAAATTATCATTGTTTGTAAGGTTGGAAAAACTGCGTAGTCTGTGACAAGTTCATAATATAATATAATATTACTCCATACGAGAAGGGCGAATACGCCATTCCGTCTGAAGGCGCGCACCGTTCATTGTCTTAGTGTTGTTGTAACCACACAGACGAGTACAACAGTATTACGTGTATGTATGGACTTTTGTAATAGCTTATTACGAGTAATAGTGACAGTGATAATCAACTAGGCATATCTGGTTATTGTAGGAAACATCAGAGGCATGTCGAAAAATGGATAAACGTACAAGCTAAGATTAAAAGGAACAAAGGTGAATCGTAATTAGTAGGAAAACTAGCAGTGACCGACTCAGAGGAATATCTTCATGAAGATGATGTAATGGATTATTAGCGCCTCTGTTCCCATAACAAGTGAGACCACTTTTGATAGCAAGGGTAATAACGTGACAATCATCTACTTTTTTTTTTGTTTATTAATAATTTCAGACACTTTGTAAATGTCATATAACAGTGCGATTAAGTGTTTATTTATTATTATTATTATTATTATTATTATTATTATTATTATTATTAATGTCTGCCTCTATTGATTTCATTCTACGCCGTTTGCTTTTTCTAAGACATTGTTTTCAAATTATTCCCATAATATTGATGAATTCATAGTGTCACCTATGATCTCTATTAAGTTGGAATATTAAATTGGACATTTAATTGCAATTTTCAATAAAGGTATTCGTTTTTCAGTGTACAAAATAATTATCATTATTTACAGATGTGTCCTTGGCAGCTTCGCCCTTATCTCGTTTACAGGTAAAATACTTTGAACATTGATTATCTCTACAGATACATTTGGTGGGTTCGTGCTTCTCTTATGGAACGCCTCAAATGACTTTTGGCTAAATATACTGTATATATATATATATATAGACACACACACACACACTCACATAGATAGATACAATGGACAACCTTTAACCCCCCAGGCATATGGACGGTCATATATACACACACACACACACACACACAGAATTAAACAGAAGTTAAAATTTGTTAAAAAATGGATGGCTGTGAAAAAATTACGTTTGAATGATTTTAGAAGGATATTCATGAATATGTTCTATTAAAACAGAGTACAATATTAATAAATATGCTGTGACATAATAATAATAATACACAAAATTTAAATACCGATAACGTAAACTGTAAACAATTTTAATAATGGCTCTCTATGACAAAATTCTGCATACGCCACTCCTCAAAGTATGATGATTCTGAAGTGATCTTTGGCCTCTTGTGCTTCCTCGTGTTCAGTTATTATTGCTAATATGAGCCGTTCAGAGCAGAAGTGGTGTAAGTCAAAAATGGATAATGAGGATTAAAGTAAATATTCTGTAAAATACAGCGCAAAGTAGCAATTAATATTTAATTTATTTAAACTATTAGTAGTCAGTGGATAGCATGATGGACATTTTAACTGCTATTTTGCGCTGTATTTTACAGAATTTTTTTATTTAAATCTCATTACCCAATTTTGACTTATACCACTTTTGCTCTGAACGGCTCATATATTGAAGGAAAACTTACACTTTGTAAGATTAATTATTTATTGACATAATTTACCTAGGCTACATAAGAATCCTATCATCTATTAGTTGTGTCATCTGTAATATTAAATGTGTTCCAGTGCGACGCAGGTCTCGTACCAGTACTACCTGAGTGTGTCGCCTGCAGACGGCCATCTCTACATTTCAAACCCTGAGAAGCATCAGGTATTGAGGGCCCTATCTCTTGAGCCAGTAACTGAGCCGGACATAAACTGTGAACCTGTGGTAGGATCTGGTGAGAGATGTATTCCAGGAGATGAGACACATTGTGGTGATGAGGGACCTGCCATGGATGCCAAACTTGCTCATCCTAAAGGTTAGTTCATAATGGTTTGCTTCTAATGGTGTCTGTTGGCTTCGGTATATGAAGATTTGCCATTATTTTTAATACGAGGGGGATCCAGGAAATAACGACCGTTTTGTTGTAATAATTAAAAAAATATATATTTATTTGAAAAAACAAAGTCTGTTACATAACTGAAGCTTCCTTTACTTCTCTACATAATCACCACCTACATTTAAACAGTTGCCGTATCTGTTCACTAGCGTTAGAATTCCCGTGTTATACTCCTCTGCCGCCAGTTCATTAAGCCAGGTGTTCACTGTCTTCTTCAACTCTTCATCAATTCCAAAACGCGTACCACCCAGAAAGTCTTTCAGCTTAGTGAAAAGGTGAAAATCGCTAGGAGCAAGTCTGGACTATAGGGCGGATGATCAAAGATATCCCAACCGAATTGATCCAGCAATTCTCGAGTTGAAGCAGCAGTGTGCGGGCGGGCGTTGTCGTGAAGAAGCACAACTCCTCTCGAAAGCATTCCTCGCCTCTTGTTTTGGATGGCTCGCCGTAGTTTTTGTAAAGTCTCACAATAACGATTTGCATTGATCGTAGTGCCTTTTGGCATGAAATTCAGCAAAAGAACACCTTTGCGATCCCAAAAGACAGTAGCCATGACTTTTTGTGTTGAGAGAGTCTGTTTGAATTTTCTCGGTTTCTTGGGTGATGAGGGATGATGCCACTGACGTGATTGGCGCTTGGTCTCTGGGGTGTTGTGAGACACCCAGGTCTCATCACCAGTCACAATTTGATCAAGAAAGGCGTCTCCATCTGTGTGATATCGTATCAAGAATGTCAATGCTGAGGCCATTCTCTGAGTTTTGTGTTGGTCACTCAGTTGCCGTGGAACCCATCATGCACAGATTTTGTGGTAGCCAAGATGTTGCGACACAATTTCACCAAGCAAAGAACGAGAAATGTCAGGAAAGGCAATATGCAATTCATCGAGTGATGTCCGCCTGTCTTGCAAGATTCTGTCGTTCACTTTAGTCTTCAGGTCTTCTGTGATGAGTGATGGGCGTCCAGGTCGAGTTTCATTGTGGACATTTGTTCGCCCATTGTTGAACATTTTGCACCATTTTCTCACATTTCTTTCATTCATTACAGTATCACCATACACTTCTTTCAATTGCTGGTAAATTTCTGCAGGTTTCAAATTTCGGGCATTCAAAAATCGAATCACACTCCTCACCTCACAGTCGGCGGGATTATCAATCACGTCGTTCATTTTGAAGTAACACAAAATGCACAATGGCGACTTGCAACCAGTACTCACAACATTATGAGAACACAAGTTAAGGAAGCCAGTTGACCTTCAAACAAGGAAGGGGAGTCATCTGCGCGGCGGATATGCGCGAACGGTCGTTATTTCCTGGATCCCCCTCATATCATTGGTGAAAACAATGTGGTTTATAGTTAATTCACTACATTTTGTTTCATTTCATTAGATTTGGGTATACTCATAATGCTATTAATATTTAATTATTTTACGATAGTATATTTCATTGCATATAATGAAGAGATCGATGCAACACAGTGTTAAGCCACACATTTGATAAAATCGAAATTCACTGTAACTAAAAGCAAACATTCTCGTGGGGGTAGATAAAAAGTTATTTTTTTTCTTCCACTATGTTAATAATGTCAAAAAAAGTGCTTGTACAAATTTTGGCCACTCGAATGCAATTACGAGGGCTGTAAAAAAATAAGTTTCCCTGGGGTCTTAGTAAGCATTGTAGTAATAATTTTCAGACAAGTCAATGTACAATATACTTACTTACTTACTTACTTACTTACTTACTTACTTACTTACTTTTACTTACTTACTTACTTACTTACTTACTTACTTACTTACTTACTTACTTACTTACTTACTTACTTACTGGCTTTTAAGGAACCCGGAGGTTCATTGCCGCCCTCATATAAGCCCGCCATTGGTCCCTATCCTGAGACCCTGAGCAAGATTAATCCAGTCTCTATCATCATATCCCACCTGCCTCAAATCCATTTTAATACTATCTTCCCATCTACGTCTCGGCCTCCCAACTAACACTCTATATGCATTTCTGCTCAATGTACAATATAATATAACATAAATGTTTATTTTGTTACTCAGTCTAAATTACTTATCAGTGTTTTAAAAAACATCAATAAAATTTATAAATATAAATATTCATTGAAATTAAGGATAAACTAATGTGCTAACGTTTTCGCCCCTTGGCATCTTGTTTGATTAAGTGCCTGAAGATGCCAAGGGGCAAAAACGTTAGCACATTAGTTTATCCTTAACTTCAATGAATATTTATATTTATAAATTTTATTGATGTTTTTTAAAACACTGATAAGTAATTTAGACTGAGTAACAAAATAAACATTTATGTCATTTTATATTCCCTGGGGTCGTTTATAGAAATAAAGCACAATTTCATTGAAAAAGTTATTGGAACAGATACAACAAATGTTGAACTAATATTCCCCACTGGAATTGACACATTTGTCATACCGTGGAATCGACAGAGAGGTACAGACAGACAGCTGTCACAAACTGGTTCCAATCCCTGGTGGCAGACTTCTACGACAGGGCTACAAAAGTTGATTCCATGGTATGACAAATATCTCAATTCCAATAGGGAACATGTTGAAAAATATCTCAACAATTGCTGTATCTGTTCCAATAAATCTCTCCATGAAATTATGTTCACTTTATGTAAACAACCCAAGGGAAACTTATTTCTTTACAGTCCTCGTAATTGCGTTCGAGTGGCCAAAATTTGTACAAGCACATGATGGAAGAAAAAAAAAAATTTTTATCTGCCCCCATGACAATGTTTGCTTGTCAGTGCATGAATAGTGTGATAAGATTCCTGAAAATTGTGTGTGTCTGGGTGTGTGCGTGATGTACGAGACGATATTGATAAGTTCTTAGTCTAATATGAAATACCCTAGTATATTATGATACAAGGTTGGGAAGTGCTGTTCACAAAATCGAGGAAAAGTTTGAAAAACGAACATTACCTCTTTAAATAATAATACTTTTAACGTTTTAACTGAGAAAGTTTTAAGTATTTTATTATTTACTTACCGTATTTATTTCTTCATTCCCTCATTCATTCTTTACAGTGGCGTAGCGTCAATGTAAGCTAAAAAGCTCAGCTTCCCCAGTTAATAACTCCATAATAAACTGCAGTTTATGAACAAAATTATTTATTAATTTTAATACAATTTATATGTATGCCTTAAACGTTGTGATGCGGCAGCTCAGGATGATTTGTGATGCAGCAGTAAACATGAAACCTGCACACACCAGCTTCCAGTCCCCTCCATAGACTCGTTTCTTTCACACATTCTTCTGTGTAACGCGCCCTGCAGATTTTCCATCCCTTTCTAACTAAACTACCCTGGTCGCAAGGCTCGCAAGAAGCTAGCTTTAGCATTGGAAAGAATTAGCTTCCGAGTTATCCCTTTCGTGAGTTGTGTTCAGTTGAAATGTTAGTGTGCACTGTGGCTGATATAATAAATATGAGTGAAATAACAGTTCCTGACACTAATTTATGTAGTCAAAAATAATCTTCTGATAAAGATTTTAACGTTGATTTTTTTTACTTGGTTATTTAACGACGCTGTGTCAACTACGAGGTTATTTAGCGTCGATGGGATTGGTGATAGCAAGATGGTATTTGGCGAGATGAGGCCGAGGACTCGCCATAATTACCTGACATTTGCCTTACGTTTGGGGAAAACCTCGGAAGAAACCCAACCAGATAATCAGCCCAAGCGGGAATCGAACCCGTGCCCGAACGCAACTCCGGATCGGCAGGCAAGCGCCTTAGCCAACAGAGCTACGCCGGTGGCTTTTAACATTGATCAATGTAATTTTACTAACACTGTAGCTATTGTCCGTTAATATTGTGGTTTTTCTAAATATGACAGAGAGTGAGCTAATGTTAATTATACGTACTGTATGTGTCTATTTCTTAGAGATATGTGTAAACCATGAAATCATATTTTACTACCATTTGAGGTGATACCTTATTGGTGTTACTTTCTGAGTTTCCAACCAATCTTTGGACTGCTGACTTGACATCGACTACTATTTATTTTAAGACTATATTTTTGCAATACGTTTCCTCATACATGAAAGACAACTTGAGTTAGCTTCCCCTGCTCAAAATTCATGCTACGCTAGTGATTCTTTAATTCTTTCATTCATTCACATTGACATCCGATCATACAGCTGTCATTCACTTATCAACATATGAAATAACACCCAATATAATAAATGAAATAGGTACGGTATTTAAATTTTAAAATAAATAAGTACAGATATACATAATTTAACTTGTGCCTTTGTACCTCGTTTTATGTGACAGGATTGGCAATTGCTGCTGACAAGACCATGTACATAGCAGATGGCACCAACATTCGAGCAGTCGACCCTAAGGGCATAATACATACTTTAGTTGGTCACCATGGACATCACAATCATTGGACTCCGATTCCGTGCCATGGAGCTATTCCATCACAACAGGTAATCCCAGCAATCTATATTAACTCAAGTTTCACATTTCCATACATAATAATTAGATTGCTTTGGATGAACTTTGCAAGCTGGAGACACATTTACGATGGTGAAGGTTTTGTTGGTATAGTCCCATTTCTGCCATTATTATCCTATTAATTGTCTATAATTAATTTTATCTTCATACGTGCATTAATTTCTAATATAGTGCATTAATTTCAACAAAATGACGATTATGACACCTTAGGTAATGAAAAGTGAGCAAGAGAAAGAGATATACTGAGACAAAAATAGGTAAATACAGAGAAGAGAGAGATCTATGTTAAAATTCCGTAAACATATTAGAGGAAGATAGTAAAATTCAGTGGAATTATTCGTGGACAGAAACTGTAGTCTGAAGATTAAAGCTTTTTGCGAGATATCAGTTTTTAACCGACCTAATTTCACCGTTTCTTTATTTTTATTACAAACTAAATTTCTGTGTACTAAAATTTACAGTAATAATAATATATTTATATGTAGTACATATTTATGTCACCAAAAAAATTACTGGTACTCAAAATATTTCTTAGAGCTTGCTTAAAAATAATAACATTTGTAATAATTATGTAGCCCCACTTATAGATAGCTACGAAAATGCAAGTTGTTGAGTTTATTTCAAGGTATATTTGAGGATTACTAATGCTTTGCAAAAACCACGAAAGAAATCTTTCTTCCCATTTTCCCTATACCGGTACTTAACAGTTTGTATGAGCAAAGTTTGTTTAGAGAAACCTATTGTACATGCATGTTGTGACAAACTTTCTTTACACACGAATTTTGTTTATAGAATGATCGACTTAAAAGAAACAGTGGTATATTCTGCTCATCCATAGTCTTGGATTCACTGATGAAATAAGTTTATTTTGTAGATCTTTCATTGAAATATTACAGTATTTAACAAGAATACAACTGACAAATCATTCTTAATTTTATTTATGTCGAAAGTTAAATAAAAGCATGTTCACCATTGCTGTAAAACAGATTTTTCAAATATCCTTTAATTCTTTAAAATTACTGTCGTCAAAATAAAATTAAATTATTTCAACTAATTCTATAATTTAGTTTAACTAATAGCGGGCACTTGACTTGCGTCATTCACCAAGACATCCCCATCTAGTGAGCGACACTCCAAAGCTTGTTGATATTTTAATAAATATACAGTAATAATTTTTTAATATTATATTTATTAAAATATCAACAGTATAATAAATCAACCTACTAAAATATTATGAAACATTTGGAATTTTTAACATTCAGTAACGTATGCAAATATGTGGACTGTAAGAATTCACAGTTCAATTAACGTAATCAGGAAATGCACTCTGTTCTCATCATCGTCATCATCAAAGCCACCGCCACTGTCCCCCACCACCAGACAACAACGAGATCTACAACTTCGACACATGGTTCCGAAAATCAACGTATGAATCAATGACGTTCATATCAATATATTAGTACTGATCCAATGCGAAATAGATCATGGAGAGATAAGGCCTAACAGTCAACTATTGGCCTGATGTCCACATCTCCCAGTAGGCTAGAGGTAAAAGATTATCCAGCCAGTACAGGAATAACAAGGAGACGGCCTCCAGATATGGAGGGTAGCTGTGAATATATTGAATAAGCAGTCGCAGACAGCCGATGAGGGGTGGTCCTCCAGCTTGGGGGTTGGACGAAGAGCTAATAATCCATCACCGTAAAAAACCAGCTTGTTACGAAACCTCAAAATAAACCTTCAAGCTGCACAACACAGAACTGTACAGATTGTATTCTTCACCTGACATAATTAGGAACATTAAATCCAGACGTTTGAGATGGGCAGGGCATTTAGCACGTATGGGCGAATCCAGAAATGCATATAGAGTGTTAGTTGGGAGGCCGGAGGGAAAAAGACCTTTGGGGAGGCCAAGACGTAGATGGGAAGATAATATTAAAATGGATTTGAGGGAGGTGGGATATAATGATAGAGACTGGATTAATCTTGCACAGGTTAGGGACCAATGGCGGGCTTATGTGAGGGCGGCAATGAACCTCCAGGTTCCTTAAAAGCCAGTAAGTAAGTAAGTAGCACGATGTTCTTCCCAGCTGTTACATACTGGCTTGCAAATCCAGATATAAGTACCGCTACTCACTGTAGTTCCCTAAATTCATCACGATGCTAGGTAAACACTGATCCCTTACACTGGCCAAAACTTAATGAGAAAATTTATTTCCCTATGAAGATTCGAACCAGCACTTATTCCGCATTATCAGCCAAAAACATGATGCCTTTGACCACGCAGCAGCTATGGCGCAGGACTGCGTCAAAATATGACGTTAGAAAGCTGCGAATAAATGATAGAAACATGTACTTATACGATATTTTACTCTTGTACTATATATATTTTATTGTAAATTTGTGTTTCTGCATCAATTAAAAAATTACAGAAATATTTACTCTTTTATTTCAGGCACAATTACAGTGGCCAACTGGCCTGTCTTTAAGTCCTCTTGATGGCAGTCTCCACTTCATTGATGATCGCCTGGTTCTTAAGTTGACAGATGACCTCAAAGTGAAAGTTGTAGCAGGGACACCACTGCATTGTCATGTGACTACTGGGAGCAGCACTAATGACCATAATCAGCATTCAAAACAGCATATTGGTGGCAATATCAGTGACAATAGCTCTGGAAGTGATTCGTCAACAATCAAGGTACACTGTTCTTTTCTTATTCTTATTCTCCTTTCTCATTAGACGATCTAGCAGTGGCGTGTGGTGATAAATAATCCTGGTGGTGCACAAATATTTATTATGATTATGATTATCATATTATTATTATATTATTATTATTATTATTATTATTATTATTATTATTATTATTATTATTATTATTATTATTATTATTATTATTATTATTATTATTATTATTATTATTATTATAGGTACTAACTACTACATAACTATTAACATATGTTACGTAGGTATATATATTTACATAATTTTGTTAGTCAAGAAATTGCAGTTAATCAGTTCCCTATGTAGGTCCAGTAATAGCAAAGTAAAGTGTTCAATTTCTATTGCAGCACACCGTAAATAATATTGTTTTCGCTATATTGCGTTTTATAACACAGTCAGACGTTCACAAGCATTCGATACGTGTGTCGTCTCATCAGCCTTGACTGCTAAAAAGTCCGCAGGTTTCTTTATTTCTTTGAAATCCCATCATGGCATACATCAAAATGGCTTGAAGGACTTCGTTCTGTATAGTGTTTGATGTGCTCTTAAACACTATTCCTCTTTCCAAATGTTCCTTAAGTGTGCGTCTAATTCAGAACTGAAATTGATGAGGCCAAGAAAAATACTAGCGTTTAAAGATGAGTTTCCGTTTTCGTGACCTCTCAAAGCCAACTCAAAAGCTCCACAAAACCGCACGCACATATCTGTTCTTGGTAACTTTATCATTGTGAAGTGCAACAAGCCAATTGAATCCAATTGTGTCTGTATGTTTGTTTGACCCAACACTGCTAATGTAACATTATTGTTGATGTGTGCAGCTGAAGAATCGTGTTTTTTAATTCTTTCATTCATGTGCTTCAAATCAATCATAACTGCAGAACGATAATCTACATTATTTAGTTACTACGCACAGTCCTAAATTCAAACAGAACAATAAATAAAATTCATAAAACGTACTTATTTTTGTCAATAAATGTTCGCCGTCGAACAAAGGCGAGGAAAACAAAATATAGCGTCTTTTATATTGCAGTCGCATATTGCATTTTTCGTAAGTCCGAATGTTTAATTTTTGTTGTCACTTCTGTATTACTGTTCTTCGTCACTTATAATTTTAATTCATGTGTAGGTCTACGTATCTTCTTTATTTTGGTCTTTTCGTGTAAAGGTCTTATAGAAAATTACACATTTAAAAGATTTTGCTCACTATTCATTGTAACATTTATGATGGAACGAGCTTGAGAACACATCTGAAAGTGCTCCTAACCCCTCCTACGCTCACAGTACTGCCTCCCTACCATGCTCCAAAGCCTGCCAGTGAAACAGTGCTACTGCGCATGCTCGAATGGAACAGTGTGCCGCACGTGTCGAGCGGTACACGTAAGTCCCAGGCGTCAACAAGAACAGTATACATACAGTGTTATTTTTACATAGTATTATAATAAAGAATTATGTCGCTCACACAGTCTACTGCAGCTCATTGATATAAATTTAAGAACATGTGTTATTTGAAGAGGTGGTGCAATGCTCCTGTGCTCCTTAAGAGAAATCGCCACTGCGATCTAGAAATGAAGACTGGACATAAAAGGGCTGTAAGTACCAAAGAGACAAACCGTAGAAAACAGAGCTTTTTTAGTAATGTAATATCGGTATCATATCATTAGCACATAAAAATCAGAGCCTTAGTAATGAGCAATGTCTCTCAAGATGTGGGAATAGCAGACAAACTGAGGAATTTTGTCAATTATTATAAAAGGAGATTGGAATGGGAACTTTAAACGTATTTGAAAAATCAGTAGCCTACTTGATAAAGAATGACTTAGTGGATGATTTGTAGACCAGTAGTTTGTCATCACAATAAATTTGTCAGACTCCAATTAACCTATCGACACAGATACTGATAATGACAGTGATATGAACACTAATGACGGTTCTGGTAGCGACTTGGGCAATTCTTTTATGAGTTAAGACTAAAGAATAGGCCCACTATCTACTACAAATCCACGTTAGGATAATAATTGTACAGTAGCATGCAAATTAATCCGAACACGACATATTTTTATATTTTCTGTCATTGTTGGCCTCACAGCTGCTCATACCGCTTTAATTGACATCTGTAGTACGTGTAATTCCATTGTTGAATGTCTGTCATTATTTTTTTTTATAATATGTGACATTTTGCCTGTCGTTTTGTACTTATAAGCATTTCAGTTGTGTTGAAGACTTAATACTGCAATCCTGTGTACATTCTGTCGTCTTCACAAATGGATACAACTCCACGAAAACGGTCTAAAATTATAACATTAGCAGAGCATTCTTCTATGACACAAAGGCAAATTGTTGCAGAATGTCACATCGGTTTGGCTACTGTTAATTCGATCATAAAACGATACAGGGAGAATGGATCCATCACACCCCAGAAAAAAGGAAACTGTGGCCAGAAAAGGAAGACTTCACCTGCAGATTATCGTTTAATTGTCAGGAAAAGTAAATTAAATCCTAGACTAACTGCTGTCGACTTAACCCGCGAGTTAATAGCTACCACTGGGGCGAATATTCACGTCACAACAGTGCGGCATAGGCTTTTGGAAGCTGGGCGAAGGGCTCGTAAGCCTATTAAGAAGCAACTGCTAACCCCTGTTATGTGCAGAAAACGCTTAATGGGGGCAAAATTACATCAACACTGGACAGTGAATGACTGGAAGAATGTACTTTTTTCCGATGAGTCTCATTTCGAGGTCCACTGCCACTGTGTTTCTTACGTACGGAAAGGATCCGAAAAAGTAACAGCAGCTCATCTCCAACAAGCACCCAAATAACCCCCTAAAGTAATGTTTTGGGGTTGTTTTACACATGAAGGGCCTGGAGCATTAATACCTATCAATGATGAATTCTGACAAATATATTCACTTATTGGAAACCAGAATCGTACCCCAGCTGCAAAAATCATTTCCGGATGGCAGAGGTGTGTTCCAACAAGACCAACAAGGCCATACGTCTCGAAAAACTACAGAATTCAACAAGAAGAATATTCAGGTACTCCCCTGGCCAGGCAACTCACCCGACATCAACCCCATTGAGAACTTGTGGTCAATTTGCAAAAGAAGAATGCAAACAATGGATTGTTCTACAAAGGAGAAGATGATTTCTGCCCTCATTGGTGTATGGTTTCACGATGAAGAAATGAAGAATATTTGTGGGAAATTAGTGGAATCCATGCCAAATCGTCTCAGAGCTGTTATTAGGAACAAGGGAGGCCATATAGATTACTGAGGTATGTCTTAGATCCTTTTTTTTATCCCGTTTGAGTGTTTTTGCATAAGTAATTACGTTGTTCGTATTAATTTTCACGCTACTGTATGTTTATTATAGAGCATTCATCATGATAAAAATATAGCTTTTATTATTATTATTATTATTATTATTATTATTATTATTATTATTATTATTATTATTATTATTATTATTGCAATATTATGTCTTTTTCTAATTTGCAGTAAGCCATTAAATATTAAAGTCATTGCCCTACTCTATCGTTAAAAAATATTTCTATGTAGACCTATTGCTGTATATACGTTAAGATTGCTTGTTTCTTGATATAATACATATTTCTTCCTTGCAGCTGGATGGCGAAGGAGAGGAAGGCTTGAAAGCAACTGGAACAGTGCTTGGTTCTGTTCTGGCTCTTGCATTCAGTCCCACAGGTGACCTGTTCATTGCAGAGAGTGATTCTAGGAAAGTGAATGCTATTCGAGTGGTGGACTCAGCAGGAAGAATATCTGACTTTGCTGGACGACCACGTGATAAACCATACAGGTTAGGATTAATGTTCAGGAACTTTTATGCACTATTTTCTGGTGTATAAGACGCACATCTTTTCTTTGAAATTGAGTCTGGAAAAGAGGGTAGGTATATTTTATACACCGCTACTAAGTTTGTGGTTGTGTCAAAGCTTTACACGATGATGTGATAGCTGAGACTATGGTTGAATCATTTAAGAAGTGTGGTATTAATAATGTACTGAATGATACAGATCACAATAATTCTTTGCATAGATTCTGATTTAGAAGAGGTTTCAAGAAACTCTTCATTTAGCTCGGGTAATGAGTGGGTTTTGACGAAGAAGATTAAAAAATATTATTTCCTAGTTAGATTAGGTATTTTATTAAAGCAGACAAACGTATTACTTTGTATTTGAAATACTCTAAATTCTTTATAATATTTAGTGACAAATTTTTTCCCCCTAAAAAATGTGTACAAAGTGGAGGGTATCTTGTATGCTCGTGCGTCTTATATGCCAGCAAATACAGTAGTTAATGTTAATGACAATAATAAACTACCGGTATTGTATCCTATATAAAAAAAACACAACGAATATATCAGAAAGAAGTTGAATATACTTACATATTATTGACAGTGACTGCTTGGGGATTTCAGTCACAAAGGTTGTTATGAGAAATCAGAATTTTAAATTAAACAATTTGGAATTTTAGAAACAAAGAGCATATAAAGAAAGATTATACACTTATCTTATTAATTTCAATTGACACTCTATTCACATCTGTCCAGTGAATTTATGAACATGTTAATTGATACTTTATATTCGTTGTAATTGACTCATACACATGTGCTTCCAAATAAACTATAAATATTTGAATTGACACTTCAGATCCATCACTATCCGCTCGACATTCTTCCTGCACATGTGCCTAGAGTCAGCTATAGGAAATGATGGTGGCTTTAGTTGTGGTACCATCATGTTTAAGAGAGCAGTTGAAGACATCGGCCAAGTTCGCGATAGTATTGTGTGTTGTCTAATTGAATGATATGCGAAAAATTACAGCTCAAAAAATAATAAACTTCCTCGTATGTAATCGTGAAAGCTTTGTAACTATTCAACAGTTCATAGCATAAATACGTGCAAAAAAAATTACTTTTCTATTCCATTGGCAAGTCTATCATGTTATCAAAAAGGAGCGCAATAAAAATTTTTAATAGCATCCCTATGGATATAAAAAATCAAACTCAAAACATAAGATTATTTAGGGCCAAATTAAAGAAGTACCTAATTTCTCATGTTATATTTTTCGTATTATTATGGTAATTTTTTTTTTTTGTTGATTTTAACAATTATACTTTATTGCATTCTGTAGGTGAATTTATGACATTCAACAACGCTTCATGAATATTTCTGTCTTTTATTAAGTATTGATACTAAACCTTTGTGTAGTACCATTAGAGTATATTGTAAAATTCTTCTATATATATTTCAACTAGACTGTGACTATAATTAATACTTTATAGTACAGTGCAGGTACTATTTAGATTTTTCTTTTTTTGACATGTTTATATTCTAGCTGTGAAGCAATGTACGAAATACCATGGAATGTAAATAAATACAATACAATTCCATACCCTCTCACTTTGAGAGAGGAACATAGGTTAAGGGTGTTTGAGAATAACGTGCTTAGGAAAATATTTGGGGCTAAGAGGGATGAAGTTACAGGAGAATGGAGAAAGTTACACAATACAGAACTGCACGCATTGTATTCTTCACCTGACATAATTAGGAACATTAAATCCAGACGTTTGAGATGAGCAGGGCATGTAGCACGTATGGGTGAATCCAGAAGTACATATAGAGTGTTAGTTGTGAGGCCGGAGGGAAAAAGACCTTTATGGAGGCCGAGACGTAGATGGAAAGATAATATTAAAATGGATTTGAAGGAGGTGGGATATGATGATAGAGACTGGATTAATCTTGCTCAGGATAGGGACCAATGGCGGGCTTATGTGAGGGCGGCAATGAACCTCCAGGTTCCTTAAAAGCCAGTAAGTAAGTACAATTCCATACCTATACTGGTATTACTGAAGTAGCAGTACGGTAACTTCTTGTAGACTTCAGCAGTAAATAAGAAGCTTTTTCCGTACTGATTGATGTAACATTTCGATTTATTTACTATTGCAGACCTACAAATTGTGACTGCAGCGGCAATGCAACTGTATCAATATCTGGTCCTGGTGGTCCATGTGTATGTGTTGCTATTGGCACAACACCTGAAGATCTCATAGCAACAGACCACAGCTCTACTTCTTCTAAAGAGACTATGTTGTCATCCAACGCTCAATTTACATCTATTTCTGCTCTCACTGTGTCTCCTGATGGTGTTTTGAACGTAGCTGACCAAGGCAGTCTGCATATCCTTGCTCTGGAGCACTATCTTCCTACTCATGATGAAAATGGCGAGTTCAGGTATGTAAATATGTAAACATTATGATAGTTTAAGGGGAGAGGATGGTATTTTTTTAAACTTTTTTCCTATTTCGTGTAAATTATTAATTTTTTGTATGTACAGAGCTCATAGCTGTGGCAACTCAACCAAATAAAAATATTTTGAAAAAAAAATTATTTGGGGCCCAAAATTTGAAAAAAATATACCCAATGCAGGATTGTACTAAAACCGATATATCTAAACCGTTTTTAAAGATAGATTCAAACAGTTTTTGCAATGTATTTGCAAAAGTATGTTCTACAAGCTGTCTGTAACAGAATTTTGATATTAGTCCCTAAGTTTGTAAAATAAACAATTAAAATTTAGTAACAATTTTCTGATTTCCTTTCTTGCAAACAAACGGACGTATTTTTAAAATGAAATCAATTAACAAAATTCTGTTACAGAGAAAAGTTTCCTAATAGTCTAAAGAATGTGTGTTCTAAATTTCTTGCGTGTATCTTTAATAGTTCAGAAATTATATCCATTTTGTCTGGCAATGTAGCAAAAAAAATTAAGTTACTGGAAACCAATAAAAGCAGGCGTGTGATTTAAAAATCCATAGTGCAGGAAGTTTAAAAATGACGTCTCAACATCCTATAAGGGCACAAATACCCACAAAATGTTATGCAATGCATTCCACATATATCAAAGGGTATTTTAAAGAAAAAACATTTTTTTGAAAATTTAATTTACCGGAAACAACAATAAAAGTGGGCGAGTGATTTAAAAGTCCATAATGCAGGAAGTTTAAAAATGGCAATCCACACATATCACAGAGTATTTTAAAGATTTTTTTTTAGTCATTTTTCATCAAAAATACCATCCTCTCCCCTTAAGGTAGTCATGTTCTGTTGACTTATGTGATGGTAGAGTGGAACGCCCATCCCGAGAAAACTTCGTAGTAGAGAGTGGAGTGAGACGGTCTGCATAGAAATGCTCGGTACTTTTAAGCTTGCAAGTATTTTAGCGTCTGTTTTGGCATCTCAATTTTTCCATTGGGAAAATAGAGACATTTGTCAGTGATGTCAAAGAAAGAGTGCATGAACGACGTTCGATCCTTCGCGTGCTTATGTGCTGGAGTAGAATTCCGTAAACACAGAAACGAGCAAGACACAGGGGCGGACAAAGTGAAAATGATCTGGTGTCCAGATGTAATAATTCGTTACACATTTGTTCATACATTTTTATTAAATTCAATTATCTCTATCTGATAGCTGAATAATTTATATTTGCTTTACAATAATAATAATAATAATAATAATAATAATAATAATATTTATTTGTCAGAAACCAGTGTACAAGGCCTGGATATGACGTCGTCAGGTTCGATAGTATACACACGCACACATACACTCACACATGCACAAACAAACTTAGCACAAATAAATATAGACAAGTAAACAAATAATTATAAGCAAATAAACAAACGCTGAGAAATAAACAAAACAAACACTGAGAGATAAACAGAGTATGCTGTAGGTTAACACATTTATATAAAGACAAAAGGTATAATTAAAATACAAAGAGACAAATTAAAATATAAAGAAAGGGTTACATTTCTAAAATACAATATTTACATCACACTCCATGAATTCACTCACTGAATAGAAAGGTCTGTTCAGCAACCAACTATGTATGCAGGACTTAAACCCATTTATTGTTAACTTTCTCGCCTCCAATGGTAGCTTATTAAATATATTTATGTCATTAAAAAAGCAGGTATTTGAGCTCACACTCAATCTGCACCTTGTGTAATCTAATTTATCTTTATTTCTAGTGTTAAAGGAATGTATATCTGATCTAGTCTGATAAAAATCTATGCTGAATCTAAGGGATATCAAGGTTCTGTAAATGAATAGATTGTAAATTGACATTACTTTTAACTCTGGAAATAGTGGTCTACATGATTCCTTGGTATTTTTATTGAATATTACCCTCAGTGCTCTTTTTTGTAGTAATAAGATGCTATTGACTCCTGTTGCACTTCCCCATATATGAATTCCATAGTTAATGTGAGATTCAAACAGTGCAAAATATACCTGTCTGAGAGTTTCTGTTGAAACCAATGGCCTTAATTTCCTAAAAACAAAAATTACCCTCGACAATTTAGTACATATACTTTCTATGTGTTTGTGCCATCCTGATTTTGAATCCAAATAAAAACCTAACAGTTTAACATAAGATATTTCATTATCTAGTGTGTTGGGGAGGCCATATAATAGTCAACCAAGGTTAGTTTTGTAGACTATTATAGCCGAATACTGCTTTACTATTAATTTAACATATATAATGATTTCTGAATATTCTTGGTTATTAGAATTACTATGTTTTGTAATGGCGAAAACAGGGAAAATTAACATTTAAAAATAAAGTTTCACCAGAATCGTTCAGTTTGTTGTTCTTTGTTCCAGAATTCCTTACCCACCAACTCGAGAAGTTTATGTGTTCAATCGTTATGGCCAGCACATTGCGACGCGGGACCTAACATCTGGTAAAACTCGATACTCGTTTCTGTACAGCAAAAATACTAGCTTTGGAAAGCTCTCAACTGTTACAGACAGCTCAGGGAACAAAGTTCTATTTCTACGGGATTACAGCAATGTGGTAAGTTTGCAAACTCCAGAACATTCTTAAAACCTTTCTAGTGTAAACAAATAAGAAGACTTTAATACGACATTCCTGTTTTGTATCAAAGAAACTAGGAGAAAAATAAGATTTTATTTTTGACACTCCCATTAGGTATTGAGATGTTTTGGTTTCAATGCTTCATCATTAAAATATTTCAATGTCTGGAAAGCTTTTATAGGAAGAGATTCTTCTTTGTCATTCTACAGTCTCTCTCTCTCTCCTTTCTACATGTACTAATTTTCACTTGTAGTATTTGTGATAAAATCATTTAACATGTAATTAATAAAATTAATATTGTTAATACAATTAAACAAATTACGATAAAATTTTTGCATATGATTAGGGTCTATATCACGTTAGATAATATTGGAATAATGATGTACAGTCCGCATCACCATTTTTGGCGTGTAAAATAAGTAATGGGAACGTTAAGTGCGAGTGTTTTACATTTGCCGCAGTCAGTCTGACAGCTGTGTTTGGCAAATGGTTAATGTGACGTGTATAGGAAGTGGTACTATTTTCAGCTGCACTAGCAACATCCTCACAAACTGGGCACTACATATTTAGGACACACGCCAAAAACGCTGGTGTCAGCTGTAACATTTAGAGGAATTTTGTATCCGATACTGTATATTCTGTAATTTTATTTCCATAATAACAGTTTAATTTAATATTTCTTTTATTTCCCATTATTTTCAGCATTATTTCACAGTAATAACTGCTTCACTGTGTTAACATTATAAATTCGAAATTATGTAGTCAGTTAGGTAATTTAAATCAGAATTTATAATATTAACACAGTGAAACAGTTATTACAGATATTACTTGTTCAATAATGTTCATCAGTGAATACAAGTGTTAAAAGAGTGTATCCAAGAATGAAGAATTATTTCATTCTATTTTAATTTTATTTATTTTGATTCCCTATCATTAGGATTGCACGTTTTAATGATTTATTAAATTATGTTCATCTGGAAATCTTATTCTGAAAGATGCAAGCCTACCAGACTTGTCAGATTTCAAGAGACAATTTTAGTTTTAAGAGTTACGTGCTGTGTTCCTTTTAATCCATTCATGGATGCTGAATGTTCCGTATTTTGAAACATATGCTTCAACGATTTAAATGGTTGTAAATTGAATATTAGTTGTGTTAAAATTTTCAGGGTTATAGATAATACTATGTATGTCAACAGTATGTCAAATTTTACCAACTTATTTTTAGTCAACTTTTAAGTATGGTCCTACTAGAATATTATGGATTTATTAATTTGTCCTACAGAATAATCTCTGTAATGTTGACAATTAATATTTGAGGAGAAAAATTCGTTCCGGCGCCAGGGATCGAACCTGGGTCCTTGGTTCTACATAGGTAGACATAGGCTGTATGGACCTTTTTAAGTCATATTAAATGGAAACTTGTAGAAGAATATGTCTGGAAGTGACAATGATACATTTTATCCAACAAATGAATATATAAAATGAAAATTCGTGTATTGAAGCCTTCGTAGTTGTTTATATTTTTTTGAAGACGAAACATTTACACCTCATTGAATGTTTAAATATTTCCGTCTCTTATTCCGATCTGATATCTGGCAACTCTGCAAGGATGTGTTATTTATAACACTTCTTATCTGGTATTAAATTTATTTGAAAATTTGTTATAATGAAGCAGTGAAGATTCATGTAGTAATGTTAATTAACTTTGCATAATGAGAATTTAAAAATATTAACTAACAAAATGCATGCGTGCGTGTGTATGTGTGTGCGTGCATGCAGGGCCGATTAGCTCAGTTGGTAGAGCAACTGGCTACGGACTGTAAGATCTTGGGTTCAATCCCAGGTGGTAACAGGATTTTTCTCGTCTCCAAAACTTCCAAAAGACCAGATTTACTCAAAAGGTAAAAAGTGATATATAAATTGTCGTCCCCAGATTATTTCCAAATATTTTCTACTAGTTATTTATTACATTTTTTTTCTGTTTTATTATTCCTGCTATGTGTCGTGTAAAATTGTAATACAAAATAGGGTATAAAAATGTAAGGAAAAATAGAAATCATCTCTTTGATACAGGTGAGCACCATTGAGAACACCCAAGACCATAAATCAGACCTGAAGATCTCTGGTGTGGGCTTCCTTGTCAAGTTCTCAGAGAAAGGCAAGTCGGAGATTGAACTGGACTATGACAGCACCACTGGACTACTCACAAGTCGAGCAGATTCTAGAGGAGGCGGCGTAAGTTACTTTGATTTAAACATAAGTTATCTATTCATGGCATTAATTCTATGTTTTTTGTACCAAGGACGATGCTAGAACTGTGTTACGTCTTATTCCTCTTTAGGGAGACTATAAATGTTCTTAAACAGTGGCTAATTCTGGCCATAGAAGTCAGGCATGCTCTCAGTGGAGTTGGATGGTTGGTGCGATTAATGTGTGTACTTATTCTATTAAGGACTTTTTTTAGCCTTCCATTAGTTGGACATATTGCTATAACATGGAATCAGTGAGACGCGGGATTTCCACCTAAGAAAATTATGACATCACATTGACAATGGACAAATATTATGTTATAAGCGAGATTTGAATCCATGACGGTAGAATCTACATAACGTTAAAACAGCATATGTCCTAACTGCAAAGTCATCATTAGTGTATACAGAATGAATCGTAAATAATGCCAAAAAAATTAATACAATTTTGCTTGTTTTTGCTTTTTTTTTTTTTTTCGAGGAAAAAAATTACTTTAGATGGAACATTTCATAGCGTATTTTGGGAAAGCTGCTGATTAATTCCCAATATACTGAATCAATTTAAGAGAGCAGTGTATTATGATAGTAAATGATAGAAAAAATTTTGCTTTATTCATTAAATGTGCAGAAATTTTATCTGAACAAATGTAAATTTTCATTCTGAAAAGAAATTTTAAAATGTTACATTTGTTTGGATCATATTTTTGCATATTTAAAGCACAAAACTGAAATTCTTTCAAGCAATTTTATTATCATAATACCCTCTTCTCTTATATTGACTGAGAATATTGGAAATAAATCAATGGCTTTCCCAAAACATGCTATGAAATGTTTCATATAAAACAATTTTTATCTCGAAAAGGAAGCAAAAGCGGGCAAAATTGCATTAAACTTTTTTGTTTGAAATATCTCAAGGAATATCCCCCTCGAAATAATGACATTACATACGGTTCACCATGTATAAATAACTAAATAATTAAAAATAAATAAATCCATGGAAAAACGTAAACTGATACTGAAAGAAGAAACTTATTCATTATATTGTTTACTTAAAATAGCTTCCTCCTGCATTTACACACTCCACATTCCATCATGAAGTAGCTGGATGAAATGGCGTAAGGCAGTACCTGGAATTCTGTTCAGTACTCTCGTTACAGCCTTTTGAATGTTGTCTGCATCATTAAAATAATGCCTTTCAGTGGTGCTTTGATTTCTGGGAGCAAAAAAGAAGTCGTACAATAAGTCCAGTGAATTTTGTGGATAAAACAGCTCACAGACTTTTTTGTTGGTCACAAACTTCTTAACAATAAGAACCCTATAGCTTGATGTTATGTAACAACCAACTTTCCTCTTCTCGATTCCAAGGCCATACATGACGGCTTCTCTGAAGCAAACGTTTCAAAATGTTCAGATAGTAGGCGGCGGTAACTGTCTGGCCATTGGATGCGAAATCTTTGTGTACAATTCCCTTACTATCATAAAAAAACCTATTAATATTATTTTGATATTTTTATCTTTCTTGGCGAACTTTCTTGGTTTGGGAATACAAACTCAACCGAGCTCCGCTGTATTTTTAATAGCCAGTAACGCTATCATTCTATTTTGTGAGCTGTAGAATATATTATACGTTTGTTTTTATTTCAGGGCGGTGAAACATACATGTACCGCTATGGTCAAGCTGGCCGTTTGGAGTCCATCATTCTGCCTACAGGCGAGACATTGAGTCTCTCATCTCACCTAACAGCAGATGACAGCTTGGCTGTTCAAGTGTCAACACCGGTTCAGTCCTTATCTGTATCCGTACCTGAACAACCAGCTGTCACCACACTGAGAATGGAAGGACGAGGTGCTCGTAGGCTATCCATCAGGGAAGGTTGGTACTCCACAGCAATGGTCTTATTTATTCTATAAATATTTCGGTAAGAAAGAATGTGAATTTTCTAAGTGCAGTCGATATCGAGACAAGTTATACCATTTTGTATTTTGAAAGATGTTTGGTATAACAGTAGCTGTTATGCTAGTGAGGAAGAGATGCAAGATGGAACAGGAGTCGCTATGGAAACCTGAACAGTCACTGCCATGTCCACTTAATTAACCCTTAAGTCGTCACGCGGGGTGTTGTGAACACCCCAGTCAGATATTAGGGAACTCGTAACTTCATATTTCGCAAGCTTGTACTTCTGAAACTTTCAATACTGTACCTTTATTGGAATTGGTAAGGCAACAATAACCGTAAACATTTTTGAAATCGGAATTCGCATATTCGAGATAATAATGATTTAAGTTGATGGGGGTGGTTAAGCGTGACTGCTTAAGGGTTAAAATGTAGGAGAAATTAAGAAGAACAGGATGTCCATTGTTGACTAGCGTAGAACATCAATGGCTAACTGGTGGACTGCGGACCATATTCCAGCCCTTGGAATCTGAAGTTTACTGAAATAGTCACATTTGTAAGGAAACACGTTTCGATTTCTGTTGAACTGCAGAATAATCTCGAAAAAGTTGAATCATCGAGAAACTCTGTTTTTTTTTTTTTTTTTTTTTTTTTTTGGTCAATACCACTCAATATCTAAGTGTCCTAAATTCGTAATTGCAGGGCAAGAAGCTGACAGTAAGTTAAATGGTCGATTTTGTTAGCAGCTTCAGTAAAAATCTAGAATTAGGTATTTATGATGAAGAATGAGTGGAACGGAGAAAAAAATTCTCTCCGGCACCGGAATTTGAACCCAGGTTTTCAGTTCTACGTGCTGACGCTCTATCCACTAAGCCACACCGGATTTCCTCTCATTTTAAATTCCACCCCTTACAGTCGGTTCCCTCTAGTGGCCAACCCTCCTGCACTGCGTCACAGATGTGTGACAGTGGTACAATGTACACACAGTGTGGGAATCCGGTGTGGCTTAGTGGCTAGAGCGTCAGCATGTAGAGCTGAAAACCTGGGTTCAAATCCCAATGCCGGAGAGAATTTTTTTCTCCGTTCCACTCATTCTTCATCATAATATGATGACGCAGAATTTCTGCATGGAAATATTATATGTACTTCGGTACATCGTAATATAGAATTATTTAGTTCTGCATTAGAGAAAAATAATCTGCTACACTTTCGTTGTTGTCGCAAACTCTCTGAGAAAAGAGCATGGAATTTGGAAAATATAATTAAATTAATAAAGAGTTGACTTCAGAGTTTGACCGATGTTTTCAAGATTTCGAAAGCTTTAGCCCTGATATTTCTTTATTCAATAATCTGTTTAACAATATTTCATATGTAGAGTAAAAATACTAAAAAAAGATCAAGAGAAAAATCTTTAAAGTCGATTTCGAACAAATTGCTGTTTTAGATATTTAAAAAAAAAATATAGTATTATATACAGAGTGAACCGTAAGTAATGTCATTAATTGCAGGAGGTTATTCTTTGAGATATTTCAAACGAAAAAGTTTAATTCGATCTTCTTCGTTTTTGCTTCCTTTCCGAGATAAAAATTGTTTCATGTGAATTATTTCATAGCATGTTTTGAAAAAGCCATTGATTCAATTCCCAATATGCTCGGTCCATTTAAGAGAACATTGTATTATAATAATACATGATTGATAGAATTTTAGTTTTGTCCTTTAAATGTGCAGAAATTTAATCCGAACAATAGTAACATTTTAAAATTCCTTTTCAGAACGAAAATTTATATTTGTCCAGATCAAATTTCTGCACATTTAAAGGACAAAACTAAAATTCTTTCAATCATTAATATACTATCATAATACACTGCTTCCTTAAATTGGTGTAACATATTGGGAATTAAATCAATGGCTTTCCCAATACACGCCATGAAATGTTTAATATAAAACAATTTTTATCTCGAAAAGGGAGCAAAAACGAGCAAAATTGTATTAAATCTTTTTGTTTCAAATGTCTTAAAGAATAATCCCATGAAATTAATTACATTACTTACGGCCCACTTGGTAGCCTATATTTTTTAAATAATGTAACTCATATGCATACACTTTGAAAGAACTAATTCATAGATGTAAAATATGAACAAAATCTACTAACTGATTTAGGAGGAAATGCTTCACATAGGCAAACTGACAATTAGACAGGTCGGCAGGTGGTATACTAAAGAAAAAGCAAGGGTACGTACAGAAAATGTATACCTGTGTCCATGAAAATTTTGAAATAGATATTTTTCAGTATCATAAAGCAATACTTTATTTTAATTTTATAACACGTGAGTTGAAGTCACTGATATTGTATCATGTATTGTTACAGATTCTGCAGTAAGTGAGGCATCTAGCTTCCGCAATGGCTCGTTTGCTGTGCACTGGTCGTGGGGTGGACATCTGCAGAGTCAGGCTGTGGCACGGCACCCATTGCTGGAATTGAGCTTGCCTGTGGAGGCAGAGATGCTTCCCATGTGGAGCGAACAGATACTCACTCTAGGGGATGGCCTGAGTAACCATATGCACTGGACCTATAGTCTGGTCGGTGATGTCAGGGCTACAGAACAGACTCTGCATCGAGAATTATGGGTATAGTATCACGTTCATTATACACAGTTATAAACAGTTGAACAGTTGACTTCGCCTCTACTAAACACTTCAAGTAGAATTCTGTAGAAAATAGGTAATAGATAAGTGCGATAACAAGAAAGATGGCGTTTGGGTAAAGGGAAATAAGTCATAAAAATGATCCATTCTGAATCTTGCGTACACTACTTTTAACACTTGAATATAAGTAATTGATTAACTAGCGGACTTACTCGTGTTAATTATGTAAGTCTGTGCAGCTTACAGCTATTTCGGTGCTTCATCACACCATCCTCAGAGCCTACTAGATCTCGGCGTCATCTCGTACTTATCTGGTTGTTGTGTGGGTGCGTTTGATTGTTGAAAAGTGGAGTCAAATAGTGTGTGTTTACTGAAATTGATCTGTGTGTTGAGAATTTGATCGGGGTGTGTTTTAGTGTGTTTGTATATTTCGTATTGTTCTAGTGTGTTGATCACGCCGATCACATAACCAATGCTAACCATACATACAGTAACATAAATGCGGACATGGAAATCCTACACATACAACCCAAGAACCAAAAACTCAACACACTAGAACAATACGAAATATACAAACACACTAAAACACACCCCGATCAAATTCTCAACACACAGATCAATTTCAGTACACACACACACACACACACACTATTTGACTCCACTTTTCAACAATCAAACGCACCCACACAACAGGCAGAGAAGTACGAGATGACGCCGAGATCTAGTAGGCTCTGAGGATGGTGTGATGAAGCACCGAAACAGCTGTAAGCCGCACTGACTTACATAATTAACACGAGTAAGTTCGCTAGTTAATCAATTACTCATAAAAAAGAGTTTTGAGATAAATGAAAATTAAACTTCGGAATCTCATTGCAAATAATTTTCTACGCAAATGAAATGCCTCCTCTTGCCCTTCGTCCTCCTCTTTCTTTACTTCTGTGGCCGGAAGGAAAAAGGTCTTAAGTCAATTTTTGTGAAAATTAGATTTTTATATATTCTGAAAACGGAAATCTCTACAATCTGATACTGGTAAAACAGTTAAAGTCAAATAAGACTCCTGACTGGATTTATAGTGTTTTACCAAATGTCCTAAGCACTTTTTTAATCGAGCATACACAGAATAAAGGACTTAAGAATATTTAATACTTTATTCCTTACAAACATCACATGTTTACTTTCCGTGCTTCCCTATTAAAAAGGTCTAACTTGTATTTTAGCTATTTTATCACATACCGATGCCCTTTCCTTTTAAAACTTTAAGCACCAGGTAAACAGTCCTATATTGTTTAAGACCTACTTTTCATTCCTAATAATTCACTTTTCCCATTTATTTTGACATGAAAAAGGTCTTATGTTTAAATGGTCTCTTCTTCTCAGTTTGGGTTGTAGTCTTAAAAGGGCTTAAGTGCGGCTATTTTTGGAAATAATCAAGAAAATTATTAAATGAGCAACATTACCTATTTTAAAAGAAATATAAACAAATATTATCCAGGAAAAACCTCTTAATTAAAAGAACTCTATAATTGACACCAATTTCAATCTTTCTACTGCTCTTCTGAAAACTATAAAATTTTTACTTAAGACCTTTTCCTTCTGGCCACAGACTTGTTCTTCCTCTTCATCATAAAAACGTCACCTTCTTGTTTTTCTTGTTCTTCTTCATTTCTTCCTTTGATTTTCCTCCTCCTTTTCCTCTTGTTCTATTTAATTCTTCTTCTCCTTCTCTTTCTCTTCAGCCATTTTCTGTCCTTCTTTCTCCCTTCCTTCTCATTCTTTTACTTTTCGTACTTCTTGTCTTCCTCCTTTACCACTTTCTTCTCATTTTCTCGCTTTCCTTTTCTTCCTTTTCATCATCTTCTTATTCATTTGATTTTGCTCTTTTTTTCCTTTTCTGATTATTTCCTCCTGTCATATTTCCTATCACAATGTCGATCTCCGTCTGTTCAGGTTAAATACAAACCATATAAACGGTACACGGGAATAATGATCAAGGTCCATTTTAGAAAGTTTCGAGAAAAACGAATTTTAAAGTTTAAGCACTTAATACTTTGTTATGTGTGTATTTAATACAAATTGACGTAGTGGAAATTCAAGAACGATTATTTCTTATTACTAGCTAGACCACATGATAGTACTTCCTTTCCACTATAAGATGGCATTATTAACTCAATTTCGATTTTTGATGGACCTTGATCGTTTTTCCCGTGTACCCTTCATATATTATCATTTTCTATTTCTTCCTTTGTCTCATTTTCGTTTATATATATAAACTGTATAATACAAAGTGTGCGTGAGCATTCATTTCTTGGCTGTGAAATTTAAAATTGATCCTCATGAATACTGTACGAGACAAAATTACCGGTACAGTTTCTTTCTAGACACCCCCAAATGCCACACAACTGTTGGATTAAAACACAGCAGAAATTTTGGACCCACAATATATTTACATATTTAACACGAGTAAGTCCACTAGTTCATCAATTAATTATATTCAAGTGTTAAAAGTGGTGTATGCAAGATTCAAAATGGATATATAATGCATTCATTAGAGCTAACCCTGAACTAAGTACACATAACACATAGATTTAGGAAACAAATTAGATTAATTATTTAATAGTTTTCTCTTTTCTTAAGCTAATTGAGTAAAATTGAAGTTCAGTACATACCGTATACCTTTGTAGTGTCCA
This sequence comes from Periplaneta americana, assembly GCF_040183065.1. Lineage (NCBI taxonomy): Eukaryota > Metazoa > Arthropoda > Insecta > Blattodea > Blattidae > Periplaneta > Periplaneta americana. Next base: position 47,726,398 of record NC_091127.1, on the reverse strand, counting down.
TATGTGTATATAGTAGGTATTACTTGTTGTCTGTATTTTACTCTATATTAATGCTATTGCACTGAATGAATTTTGTAAAACATTTTATATAACTAAACTGAACTGAACTGCGCCTGAGCACGAGTTTCTGCTCTTTCGGACTGCAATGCCTACAATAGCAAAAACCTAATAAATATTAAATAAATAATTTGAAATTTGTAAATTGGATTACACAACTAGACAACAGTGAAAGTAATGACACGAATCCTGATTGGGACAAGTTACAAATGAGGTTTTCCCAGGATTTTCCCCTCAACCCATTAAGAGCAAATGCTGGGTAACTTCCGGCACTGGATCCTGAAGGACACTAGATAACTATTGCAGTTGATAAAGTGTTGTAAAATAAACCAATAATAAGCGATACTGACTCTTGCAAAAGTTGTCCCATGTGTATATAAATATTTTTCATGAGAGAGTCATTTCTTTTGCTGTTATCTGGGATAAATTTGGCTGTTTTAACGTGCAAACTCATTTTCATAGAGAAGAGCAGAAATACCATTTGAAATACAGGTACATATATTTTATTTAGGTACCGGTATCTTGCTGTACTGTGCAAGGTTCCAGAGCTTTGATTGGTGATTTCGAAATTTTAATATACCGGTACCGGTAATAAATTGCCACTTATAAAATGCACGTATAATTTAGCAGAAAGAAAACAAGGCAAAAAAATACGATGGAGATACTAATTCTATTAAATCTAAATTAATTCAATGTGCTTTATACCACAACGATGACAGTGATGACGATAATGATGTTGATGATAGTGATAGTGCAATGCTGAGTGATGATAGTGATAGTGATCATGAAAACAAATTAAATATCTGTTTATTAAACACTGAATTATTTCAAGCAGACAGAATAACAGAAAGCATATAAGTAATGGCAGTAAATATTGTCAGGTATTTGTAAATTATGAGATAAAATATTACGTAATATTTTGTTGTAGGTGAACCAGTCACGTGTTCTTGGAGTTGAGTTTGATCAGGCCAGTGGACGTGAGACATTCTACGACCGGGAGCGCCAGCCTCTTCTTACTGTAACATTCAATCCAGATGGTCTTCCTCAGTCTTGGGTGCCTTCAAATGGGGGGCAGGCAGTCAATATTACATACGACAGGTAAACAATATACTATGAATGGAAGAAAACATGAGAAAAGAGGGGGAAATAAAAAACTATAAGAAACCCGAATTCTTGTGTCTTGCCAAGTGTCATGGAACTGAGTTACCGGTAACTGTGAATTCCAGACTAGTAGTCAAATTGTTTTACTCCATAGCATAACTTACCGTTCCTTTAATTGAACTTAAATAATTTAGAAGTTGAAATACAGGAAACAAATAATAGATGTTTCAACTCCTAGCTTACTTGCCGAAGTAACCTAATTTAATTAAACTCTACACTTACCATTACAAATATTGCTGAAAATTTCTTCTGCCCTGTCAAAATTTTTACCGTACTCAATATTTCTTGAACAAATTTTAAGATACACACTGCAGCTCATCACATGTAATTAATCTGATTGCTTGTAAGCTATTGCTTTCGTGTGCAACAGTTTTTATCATAGATCTTATTAGTGAGATTTTCCAAGTAAAATTCACATAGAGTAAGATCAGGTGATTTCGGTGGCCAAAAATTACAGTTTATTATTCGATCTTCAAACAGATTCAAACATACAAAGAACAATGAACAGTGATATGCTGTTCAAAAATATCTATGTATTTTTTAATCCATTAGTGCATTAAATAATGACTTAGGAGTATCCCCGAGGTGGATTTCTGCCTTTATTTTCATGAAAAAATATCTTCTGAAATTACTTTAGCTCTAATTCTGCATGAATCAAGAAATCTTCCTTTAGTGAAAACATTTTTCTGCGTGTTTTAATGAAAAACTCTGTTTTTTTTTTTTTTTTTTTTTTTTCAAATAATATTTTAATCATGTTCTTGTAAGGCCCAAAGACTCGCTTGTTTTACAACAATTCTACATATCTGTGAAACTGCAAAGTACATAATTTATAACACCAATCATGGCTGACGATTTTGTTGAGATATTATTTATTTTTTTCAAATCTGGCTTTTCAGGTGTAGCTCCCTGTAACGCTGATTTCAATAATTTCAAGGGGGAAATTGTTCCAGGGCCGAGTATCGAACCCGGGACCTTTGGCTGAGTGCGTATAGTGTATAGGTTCAATTAGGAAGTGTATAAAAATAAGTAGAAGTCCAAGTACCGGAATTGAAGTAAAATCCTGATGTCAATAATATTCTGAAAACTTGCGAAAGGAGTAGATAGAATTGGTTTAATAATAACAAGTACCCAGCACTTAAAAATAATATGTTTTTTATTTATGTTGTGAACTTTTGCTTGTTCAGGTTCAATCGAGTGGATGGATGGCACTGGGGACCTCAAAGTGAGAAATACAGCTACGAGAGTCATGGCTTGTTGTCAGAAATCAGCTCGCCTCAAGATGGCGCCACGAAATTCACATATAATGAACTAAATATGGTGAGAATACCTCCTTACAAACTGTAATGTAATACAAAACAATATCTATTTCACATAGACCTACAGTGAACAAATAATGAAGACCCTGATTTTTAGGATTCAAAAGTCTCAAATTGTTTTGGGATTCAGGATTTGATTGCCTTCTGAAATGCTGTTTAGAGCTTTCTTATATAAAAAAAAAAAAAGAAAATTTCACAGCATATCTATATGTTTAAAGCACTACATATGTTAGTATACCACATCTTAAATTAAATAATTTCACGCTAGTTATAACATAATAAAAAAGCTTTGATTTACATTGTAACATTGAAACACATCACATCAATTGCTAAGAAATGATACTTCTTATCTACAAGAATGGTCATTCAGTTTAACTACAATATTATTTAGGTTAACTACTTCATTATTATGTTCACAAAATTGGAAAGTTAACTAGTATTTTGTCCTCGAGTAGAAGATCTTGCAAAGCAGAAACATATTATATAAAATGCTTGTATATTTTGAGAAAAATTAATTTTTAAAAGAGTTTTTTTTTTTATTCACCTGCAGATTTACAGATACTGTACGTGGTATCACTTCTTAGCCTCTGAATAACTTCATAATATCTTTACTGTGTTAACTTTTGCAATTTACCTGACTGACTAGTTTCGAAATGGTATCCTCCATTGTCTGAAACCTTGTCTTCTTACCAATCGACGTGATACTTTTTATACAGCCTGGAGACATTCATGTCATTCATTTAGTACCAGTATTTTAGAATAAGGTTGGTGATTGTAGCAATTAATAATTTTCTTTTGCAGAATTTCCAATTACACACTTTCATTACGTCATATTAATATTCACTTACACAAGTAATTATTGATTAGTATATTACTGTTTCACTCTATTTCAATTCGCAGCTGTCCCATATCACTCTTCCAAGCGGGCGTAGATTTGGACTTCAGTACGATGAAGATGGAGGCCTGCGTCACGTGACTCTTCCCAGTAGCACAAGGCATTCTTTCTCATGCCAGCCTTCCCTGGGTTTCCTCCGTGTCACCTACACTCCACCTGGTGCAGTGCGTGCTTACATCCAGCACTACGCCCATTCTGGGGCTCTTCTGCAGACAGTATTCCCTGTAGATGGAGCCCGAGTCATCTATCGGTATCATGGTTCAGGCCAGCTAGCAGAGGTAAGTAGGATTTAAGACCTTCACGATGTATAGCATGGTGCGAAATTTTTGGGTTTTTGCACCATGTTATAGATGCATACATATTGCTTCACTGTGTGTTGTTCACAAGGAAAGGAAAGGAGAAATCGATTTTACAGATAGATAGATAGATAGATATTTATTAGCCTTAGGAAATACAATGATTTCATGGCATCGTCAGAGTGAATACATAATAAATATGCGGTTACATACATGTTTTTCCGACATACAAGATGTCTACAATAATATACAAATAATATACAATCAATACATTCAGTAATGAAGTCAATTCTCCACAGTTTTCTTCAGACCATTACTTGTACAAGGTTCTTGGTTTCCTTATCTTCTTGGGCAGTCTCACCCCAGACATGAATCAGATAGAAAAGAAGAGCAGTAAACACAAAAGGAGATACTAACTACTGTAAGCTAAATTTGGAGTGCTAAACTAAGATACTCATTGACAGTAAAAGGCATGTGGAAAAGTAAAATATGTTTCACTGACTTTTTAAATCTAGCATAGCTAAGGGCTTTAGTTTCAACAATACCCTACATTTGGGTTAAGTACCAGTAATACAAGAATTCCATTTTAAACCCTATTATCTCTTAATATTGCATCAATTTTAAGCAGATACCGATTTTTGTACATGGCAAAATAATATTAGAAGTGATTGCAACATGCAAATACCATTTATGTGTAGGAGTGTTTATACAAAATTATCAATGAAATCGGGTATCTTATTTTGAGATTGTGAAAGAATTTTTTTTTCTTTTGTATAACTTAGTACAGAAAACAAAAGTTTAATCTTGATTTCTGTGCACAGTAAATTATTTCATTTATTTATGCCCTTCAAAAATAAAGAAAAATGATTATGTAGCCTCTACATGCAGCAGAGCTGGAATTTCTTAAGAGCTGTAAACGTGTAGTAGGCTAGTAATCTTTTTAAATATTCGTGTAATGAAAAACGATAAATTAGGGTTGTACTGAACACTTTTATACTCAGTACGTAATTCTTCAGAATTTAAAAATAAAACTTCTAGTTTATGATAGCTAAATAAGAAGTGAAAAAGAAGCACACAAAACCAGATTGATTGTTTAAAAACTCTTTAAATTTTTTTTTTATATATATATTTGACGAGAACATTTATTTGATTTAAAGTCCTTATACTCTAAATCCTCGCGTTACAGAATGCACACTGGTTCGAGTCCTCATGGGGGAAGAAATTTTCTCATGAAATTTCGGCCAGTGTATGGGACCGGTGCCCACCCAGCATCGTGATGCACTTGGGGAGCTACAATAGGTAGCGAAATCCGGTTACGCAAACCAGCTATAACGGCTGGGAGGCTCATTGTGCTAACCACACGATACCTCCATTCTGGCTGGATGATCGTCCACCTCTGTTCCGGCATGTGGCCGTGAGGCCAGCACCCGGCTGGTCGGTCTTGGCCCTTCGTGGGCTGTAGCGCCACGGATTATTTTATACTCTAAATCACTGACACCAGTTTATTCAGGCATTGCATTTGTTGACTGTTGGCAGTGTAGGAACATTCACCAAATCGTTAACACTTTGTAACTGAACTACAGAAGAGAGGTTAAAAAATGTATTTTTTCTTGCCTTACACTCTCGCACTTGATCCCGTTTGTAACTGAACTGCAGAGAAAAGGTTAAAAAATGTTTTTTTTCTTATCTTACACTCTCGCAGTTGTTTGTCTACTTTTTTTTTAACTTCGGTTCAGTTTTCGGCCGTTCATTTGCACGCTTTGTTTCATGCACACTCTCTTTCGTTCAGCTCTGATTTCGGCACATTTTTTATCAATAAGCTTCTCAACAATATATTTCACGTAAAGATTAATTTTATTTTTGGTCATACAGAATATATCTGTTATGGTAACAATGGCTATTAGGGGAGAAAAATTCGTTCCAGTGAGGGATTTGATCTGGTGCTGTGGATTGAACTTCAGCGTAGCTCAGTGGTTAGAACACTTGGTATGTAGAACCAAAAACTCGGGTTCGATTTCTGGCGCTGGAGCGAATTTTTCTTTTCTAATAACCATTGTTACATACCATAACAAATATATTTCACTTGCTGGTTTCGACTTATAACATCATAACACTACACAGAAGCACTACCAGACAGCAGCCCAATTTCCACTAATTTATCACTTAATTTGTATAAATTTGTAGGAAACCGCAAACATGAACAATTTTATTTATTGAAAATATAGCAATGTACAAAATCCCGTAGCAATAACATGCAAAGTCCTCTTAAAACGTCCGTTACAGAATTTTCTTTCACAAAGTTCAACTCTTACCCTGCCTAAAGAATTTTCACTTAAAAAAAACAGGAATGTCAGTGATGACGTGATTAAATTATTACCTATGAAATGCGTAAAACGTATTATGAGAACATAGCCTATGTGTCATATTTACCATATGGATTTTTTTGTGTTATTGCGGTCTCAATTTAATTATTGTACCACTGTTATATCGGCGGCTGGGTAGCTCAGTTGGTAGAGCAGCTGGCTACGGACTGGAAGGTCCGGGGTTCGATCCCAGGTGGTGATAGGATTTTTTCTCGTTGCCAAACTTTCAGAACGGCCCCGAGGTTCACTCAGTCTCCTATAAAATTGAGTACCGGGTCTTTTCCGGGGGTAAAAGGCGGTCAGAGCGTGGTGCCGACCACACCACCTCATTCTAGTGCCGAGGTCATGGAAAGCATGGGGCTCTACCTCCATGCCCCCCAAGTGCCTTCATGGCATGTTACGGGGATACCTTTACCTTTACCTTTATCACTGTTATATCAATCGAGCCAAGTGAAAACTTTCAATATATAATATTTTCAGCATTAAAATTGTCATATGATTTTATTTAATATTTACTGTACATTAGGCTGACCAGAAGTCCAGCAGGGGAAATCGGCAATTTCAAGAAAACCCACAAATGCTTACCTAGTCACTCTCCATTGAAATGTTGCAGAAATATGTAACAGTAGATATAATATTTTTTTCATTTTGAAGAGACTGTGTAGACCGATAAGCAATTGAATAAAGTGAATATAGGTTTAATGGGTCCGTCTGTTTGCTTATCATGTAATGTGTAGTCTTGTATTATTAACTAAGCCACATTTATTGATAGGATTAAAGTTTTCGGCAATTGTTTGCCAAGTATGTTTGCCCGAATATTACTTCATTCAACTCACATTTATATTTAGTATTTAGCGTGTATAATATGATACTTGTGATGATCTGATGATGGCAAAGAATTGCTGAAAACGTTATCCCATCAATAAATGTGGCTTAGTTAATAATACAAGACTACACATTACATGATAAGGAAACAGACGGACCCATTAAACCTATATTCACTTTAGTAGATACAATGATAGAACTTCGCACACTAAATTTGTAATCTTAACTTTTTAAATTAAATGCATAAACACACGTAACTACTATACATAATTATAGCCACTAAGAATTCAATTTCAGTACTGACACATATATGGAAGTCTTTCATATAATATTGTACACATTGAACTCTAACACACACATTTTACAAGTACCGGTACTTGTCTGAAGAATACATCTTTTTAAAGATCTGTTCATTTCCATACAGCCTCATACTAAGTTTTTACATGAGAAATGAAAGTTTGTTTTCACTTGTAGCAAAGCTTTAACTGTTTCAATTTTCATTCTTGACTTTCATCAGTCCAGATTGAGTTCATTGTGGATAAAAGTCTTTCAACTGATGAATTACTGACTGAAAGACACATGATTAATGACACTATTTTGAGAAGATTTTCAAATGGAATGGATTTTTTTTAATGTTGAGAAACATCATACCACATTTCACCTGTTTCATACCAAAATTTCTCATTTTTTGAACACTTTAAAAATGGACACTGCAGCAGTTCTAACGCTTCCATGTAACGCGAATGCTAAGATGACCAAAGACATAGAAGACAAAAATGCTATGTTCTTCTGAAAGAATCTAGAATATCTCATATTGTGCTCGCAGGTTCTTCTGTCTCATACTGAGAACCATTCTGAAATGTGCATGAATCGCAGGTGTTCTATTACGAAACTTAAATATTTACGTGTAAAATATTACTGAAACAAAATCAAAGCTTCTGGGGACAAATTAATTTCCGGGGACAAAAACGGGGACATTTGGTCCCTAGGGACAGAAAAACAAAACCAGAGACTGTCCCTGGAAATTGGGGACGTCTGATCAGCCTACTGTACATAAAAATGATGGATAATGTATAAAATGTAAATTTGCAGGTTCTACATGGAGATGGACGCAGTCAGATAAACTACTCTTCTCTGACGGGCTTTCCTAGTGAAGTACTTCATTCAGAGAGGGAGTTTGAATATAGGTGGGATTATCAGTATGTGGCAGGCCTGTTGATGGAAGAGAGGCTAGACTTCGGAGCCAAGACTGGATTGAGCAATGCCAAGTTCACTTATGAATATGATAGCAATTTCCGACTTACTGGAGTGCAGGGAAGAATTGGTGGACAGAATCTGCCAGAACATGCCCTTGGCTATAATATTCGCACAGGTGCCCTTGAACAGCTGGGCCAGTTTAAGGTAATCACGATTTTCAATTCTTTTCTACGTATAATTTTAGCTTTCAAAGATTCTGTTGTAACTTACTTACTTACTTACAAATGGCTTTTAAGGAACCCGCAGGTCCATTGCTGCCCTCACATAAGCCCGCCATCGGTCCCTATCCTGTGCAAGATTAATCCAGTCTCATCATATCCCACCTCCCTCAAATCCATGTTAATATTATCCTCCCATCTACGTTTCGGCCTCCCCAAAGGTCTTTTTCCTTCCGGTCTCCCAACTAACACTATATGCATTTCTGGATTCGCCCATATGTGCTACATGCCCTGCTCATCTCAAACGTCTGGATACAATGTTCCTAATTATATCAGGTGAAGAATACAATGCGTGCAGTTCTGCGTTGTGTAACTTTCTCTATTCTCCTGTAACTTCATCCCTCTTAGCCCCAAATATTTTCCTAAGAACTTTATTCTCAAACACCCTTAATCTCTGTCCGTCTCTCAAAGTGACAGTCCAAGTTTCACAACCATACAGAACAACCAGTAATATAACTGTTTTATAAATTCTAACTTTCATTTTTTTGACAGCAGACTAGATGACAAAAGCTTCTGAACGAATAATAACAGGCATTTCCCCTATTTATTCTGCGTTTAATTTCCTCCCAAGTGTCATTTATATTACTGTTGCTCCAAGATATTTGAATTTTTTCACCTCTTCGAAGAATAAATCTCCAATTTTTATGTTTCCATTTCGTACAATATTCTGGTCACGAGACATAATCATATACTTTGTCTTTTCGGGATTTACTTCCAAACCTATCACTTTACTTGCTTCAAGTAAAATTTCCGTGTTTTCCCTAATCATTTGTGGATTTTCTCCTAACATATTCACGTCATCCACGTAGACAAGAAGCTGATGTAACCCGTTCAATTCCAAACCCTGTCTGTTATCCTGAACTTTCCTAATGGCATATTCTAGAGCAAAGTTAAAAAGTAAAGGTGATAGTGCATCTCCTTGCTTTGTTACCTCACTAAAATTTATTTCAATATAAATAAACTACTACGTATTTAATTCATATTATGCACTCACTTATTAAACAGTTTGTTGATCATAACTTTTGCTCATTTGGTAACGAATGCAACCTTCTAATATTTAAGAAATTAGAAAAATATGCCTTAAAATAATTTGAAAGATAACATTATAATAATACTATTGAATGCAACTATAATAAACAGGTTTGTATAGGGTTGGGTAGAAAGAATAGTAGGATATAAACAGTCACAATATTGTAAGTAGTACAGCAATGTATTGGAACTTATCGTGAAAACATAGGTAAAGGTGTGCCATTTAGTTATTAGAGGTAACAGTTACTGTTTCTCGAATATGGCACCGGGTAAATGACCACCATTACATCGTACGCATTCCTCCAAGTGGCAAACGAAAGCCTGCATCACATAATATTCGGTTATCAAGAACTTTATCGTGATGTCTCAGCCAGAAATGGCGACGAAAGATTCTTTGAACTGTAATGGGAGACTTTTATTTGTTAAGTAAGTTTCCACAGTGAAAGAGCGGTGCTCTGCAGTCCTCGCAGCCATAACTGCAAACGACAGACCTTTCCCTACTTCATTCCACATACATATCTCTCGCAGGTGCTCAGACAATGCCTCTGTACTATGTGACTCAAATCAGGCTATTCTTTCTGCACAACACTGCACAACCCTGTATTAACAAATTTAAATTCTTCAGCATTCCTTATATACTTATGGAGTTCAGCATATACAGAGCCATCTACATAGCCCATTCATCAGCGGAACTTATCTTCCAATTAGAAGCTGTGCTCGAGTTCTGAAGCATTACTCTGTAATGTTTTTTGAGTACCAGTACTGGTACCGGTACCAGTACTATTTTTTTAGAAAAATATGCAGTAAAGTTATGTACTATTCTATCTAAAATGGAAAACTCAGTGTCGTTATCCATCTCTTCTACAGTTACTGAATCAAGCTTGTGCACGATTGGTATATGTATTATTGTATTATTAAATTACGTATTTGTTAAGTTTTGAAATAGGCCTATGAAAAACATTTACTAAGAATATTTCGGGAAGAACTTTTCAACATAAAATATCGTACATTTCTGTTCAAATGTTAGTACGTCTTAATAAAGCTTCATACACAAGTCTTAATTTTTGAGACTCAATGTATTTCCTACAACCAAGTCGATGTGATTATCCAGTATAAATGAAATATAGCTAATGAATTTTACTGAAAAATTTGTTCTTAATGTTACTCTTTTAGGTATCTCAACCACGGCCAAATGAAACGACTGTTTTTGATGGAACAGCCATTTTCTCAAGGTGGAGTAATGCACAATATCAAGAAACTCAAGTTGCTGTCACAATTCATCGAATGGAAGTTTTCCGTATGGAGTTCACGTATGATTCTCGAAGGTATGATTCAGAATTTCCTTCACTCATGGTACTATTTGTTATGAACAGTAATATATTCATAAAAATTATTATTGTTTAAGTTACTAGGGTATAGAAACATATTAATAACCTTCAGTCCAAGATGAAAGTCTTAACGTTAAGAAAAGCAACAAATACATAGACATATTTCTAATAATAAATGATGATGATGATGATGATAACAACAATGATTATTACGATGATGATTATGATGATGGCTATTATGATTATAAGGGCGCGGCAAAACATCCTCCCTAATTTCAAGTTTAAATAAAGAACAGATGGATCAAAATAAGGAAACTGTATTAATATGAACTGTATCTGAACAGTGGGAAATTTAGGTTTACATGCATTGCCATAGCGATATCAAATGTCATGTGCAAAACAACAAGAATTGAATAGGACATTGAATACACGGAATTGACATTCAATTAGTGCAAATTGTAATCTGTAACGAATTCTAACTATGCCGTGGACAGGTGAAGAATGTGCTTATGCTGTGGTATCGTTTCTGGTAAGTGGTAATTCCGTTGTCGCTGCTCAGATGTTTCCCGGACGCGTAATTTCTTCACGTGGCGACGTCCACTGGCCAGCACGATCACCAGACCTTGCACCCTGCAATTTTTTTCTATGAGGGCATCTTAAGGCTGAGGTTTTCAGACCTAAGAAATGCAATACAGGAAGAAATTTGTCCTATTCCTCAAGAAATGCTAGTTAGAGTGATGCAGAATTTCCGAAGTCGCATTCAACAATGCATTGATAGTGAAGAACACCACTTCAGAGACACGTTATTCAAAAAATGAAAAATTCCCACTGTTAAGATACCATTGATATTAATAAAGTTTCCTTATTTTGATCCATCTGTTTTTTATTTAAACTTTAAATTAGGGAGGATGTTTTGCCGCACCCTTTATTATTATTATTATTATTATTATTATTATTATTATTATTATTATTATTATTATTATTATTATTATTATTATTATAGTGGAGCAATTTTGGAATGATGTCAAGGGAAACAGGAAAATGTGTCCAAACACCATCTTTGCCCACTATAAATTCCACTCGCAATTGTCATAATTTGAACTTACTGTACATCTTCAGCATTAAAAACGTCCACTCTACTCGCACTGCTAACAAAACAATGTGCCCTTTGGTCCAATCTGTGTAACATTTCATTCCATCAGCTTATTTAATTATGTCATTCTGTTCCAGTCGTATAAGTCAAACACGGACTTACACTCGTAATGTTGGAGTTAATACGTACACAAATGTGAAGAATTACACATGGGACTCTGATGGACAACTGTCAGGAGTAGAAGCACAAGAGCCGTGGGGTTTCCGATATGATGCCAATGGAAACATGCTCTCCCTTACTTACAGGTATTGTATTACATATTACATAGTATTTATATTTAATCTATGTAAAATTTATATGTGGTACCAGTAATGACTTTCAATTCATGTAACTTATTTATAAATAAATAATATACGGTTTTTGTTAAATATATGTTGTTTTGTTATATTTTATGTAGGCCTATGTTACCAGTATGTAATTGTGATGGATGTCCAGATTTTCTGTCTCTAACAGATTGATATGATTCAAAATTTAAATAATTGATTAAATGGCGATCTTATTCGTGTTAATTATGTAACCATGTGCGGCTTACAGCTGTTTCAGTGCTACTTGACACCATCCTCAGAGCCTTCTGTGTCTCGGCGTCATCTCAACTTCGCTGCCTGTTGTGTGGGTGCGTTCGTGTGATGAAGAGTTGAGTCAAATAATGTGTGTGTTCTGAAATTGATCTGTGTGTTGAGAATTTGATTAGGGTGTGTTTTAGTGTGTCTGTATATTTCATATTGTGTTATGGATTCAGAACATCTCAAAATCTGTGCGTCAGTGGCTAACCATGACAATATCTTTGAAAAATATTGGAGTGCAAGAGGTCAAATGACTTTATTGTCAAATGCCTGGCATTAGAAAACAACAACAACATATTTCATATTGTTCTAGTGCGTTGACTTTTTGGTTTTCGGGTTGTAATCAAATTCTCAACACATAGGAAAGAGAGGACAGGGAAGACCACGTCTCAGATGGTCTGACATGTTTACCAAAGAGGCGGGGAAACAATGGTCGAGGACAGCAAAGAACAGAGTTTTGTGGAAAGAACTAGGGAAGGTCATTGTAAATAGATAACGTAATCAGGGTTAAGATATTGTAAATAGTAAAGTCAGTATTAGTGAAAGTGTAAGATAAGTTTTGTAAATAGTAAAGTCAGTGTTGAGAAAGTGTCAGGTAAATAGTGTAAATAGCAATCAGTGTTTGTCAAAGTGCCAGTGTCAGTATAATGTGTGTAGTACAAGAGAAAAAATGAACAAAGAACAGTGCTGAGACTAGTTAAAGTCTAATAGGATTATTAACCATGTCACAAAAGTAGTGTACACGACAAGCTCGTCTGGATTGGCTCACCAAGCGAGTACACTTGAGCCATCCCTGTCGAGGGGGTTCTAACCCCATCACAGGAGGCCTGTGCCCAACATGGGACATCATGGCTAACATTCATTCATTCATTCAGATCAATTTCAGAACACACACACACACACTATTTGACTCAACTCTTCATCACACGAACACACCCACACAACAGGCAGTGAAGTTGAGGTGACGCCGAGACACAGAAGACTCTGAGGATGGTGTCAAGTAGCACCGAAACAGCTGTAAGCCGCACATGCTTACATAATTAACACGAGTAAGATCGCCATTTAATCAATTATTTATATTCAAGTGTTAAAAGTAGTGTACGAAAGATTCAACATGGATTATCAAAATTTAAAATTGAATTGCTTGAAACAAGGATTTTTACTCGTATAGTTGTGATTTTAAATTAAGTTATAATTTTTACGTTTAGATGAACACACTCATACTCGCCCCATACTGGTATTTCAAATTAATTCATGGTAAACTTTTAATACCGGATTAGACTGTTAATAGTAAAATAGAAATATAATTATAAAAATGAGTTATGCCACATCCTGCTGATTGACTAATTAATTGTCAAGTAATTTTTTTACAGATGATGTCTACCAGGAATATAAATATTTTTATATTTGATTTTTTATGATATATTTAGTTAGTTTATATTCTTTCAGGGGAAATACAATACCAATGGAGTACAATGTTATGGACAGGATTGTAAAATTTGGAGAAGGTCTGTATCGCTATGACAATCGTGGTCTTGTGGTTCAAAATGCAAGAGAAGAGCGCTTCCACTACAATGCTAAAGGCCTACTGGTAATTCATTTTGTTAAATAATTTATTATTGATTTAAATTAGGATATCAGCTTATTAATGAAGTTAAAAATGAGAAGTTTGCATTTTTTTATTGCTCCTTTTCTTCACAGTTCTTTGTGAAATTGTTTAACCTGGATGACGTGGAGTAGGAATAATTTTTAATTAAAATAGAAGTAATTAATAAAATTTGTGATTCATGTGCAGTAAGATTAGACTTATCCACTGTCCATTATGCCATGAAGCACCTCTTTCCACTGTACGTCTATCTCAACATGAACAATATTAATACCAGTACTTTTGAATATAAGTTAATAGAACACACATTAATATTAATATGAATAATTTAATGTTGTACTGGAAGTTCTGTGCGCCCGCAATGTATTTTAATGAGAAATTTCAAACTTTTAACTACCGTACCAATATAATATTAGAAATGTTCTCAGTGTATGCTAATTGTGTTTGTTGTTTATATTTGTATACTGTATTTATTCTGAATATATAGCCCACAATGATTTTTTTTAATTTTAGGAAAATGTTATTCTGTTTTAGGTACGAGCCACAAAACGTGGGAGGTTTGATGTTCGCTACTATTATGACCATCTAGATCGACTGGCAACTCGCAAAGACAACTATGGAAATGTGACTCAGTTCTTTTACACAAACCATCAACGTCCCAATGAGGTATGGATCAAGCAATTATTCCTGATAACTTATTTATTTTGAAGCACGGTGGGTAATACAATTTGTTTGATTTCTAAATCAAATTTCATTTTTTTCACTTTCTCCTTCGATTTTTATGAAATATCAACACTACTGTTACATTTCTTCGAATTCCATCGAAAAATATAAATATTAATTTTACCGTGAAATGTTTACGATCGAGATTCAAATGGAGAAAATGTTACAGAAATTTCAACACCTGTTGAAGTTCTTAAAGTAGATTATTATAGGGGCAGCACTTATTGCTTTCATTATTGCATCAACTGATAATTGTAGTCTCCAAATGAAATGTGTGTAAAATCAAATGATGAGATCATGTTTATAAGATGACAGTCGGGTGTGTAAGTGCAAGCTAGACGTGTACACTTAGACAAGGGAAGTTAGGTATACTCAAAATTTAAAAAGTGGAAAAATCCATTTTATATCTAGATGTGAAGGTTGAAATTAATAACTTTTACAAGAGTTAGTTAATGGGGTTTAAAAAAGGGCGCATCAGCTACTATGGCTATTTGCGCCCTTCTTTTACAAGAGTCAGTATTGCTTTGTTTATTATCATTGGTTTATTTTACTACACTTTATCAACTGTGATAGTTATCTAGCATCTGAGTTAAATAAAGATGATAATGCCAGCGAAATGGGTCCAGGATCCAGCGCCGAAAGTTACCCACCATTTGCTCTTAATGCATTGAGAGGAAAATTCCGAAAAAACCTCAACCAACCCAAGCCCGCTTGTTTCACGGTCAGACATACTAACCATTACTCCACAGCAGTAGACTCTTGCTTTTTTATGGAAGCAGAGAGCCACAAGCAGAGTAGACCTGTGCCCATGTATGCTTATGACAAACACAAAAGAAAATAATAAAAGTAAAAATGGTGAACCAGTAAATCCAAAACACACCTAAACAAGTGGAATAGAACGTGTTAGGGAGTTTAGACAACGCAAAATGGAACGACGAACAATTTTACAATATGAAGAGTCCACTGCAAGAATGATGGATGTCATTTGGAATACATTTTTCAGGAGAAGCAATTGAAAGTTTGAAATGCTTAGCGCTCAAAGCTTAACTGTGATTTTCCGATCATTACTGGACAATGACTATCAGTGTTAATGCCATGTAACTCTGTATGTCTTAAGCTATACATTGAAAGTCTTGGTTCATTTTCGACAAGAAAGTGACATCCATCATTTTTGCAGTGGACTCTTCATATCTAATAGCTTTAAACAATAATGCATCTACATCAAAAGTAAAGGTGTAGTACCGGTATCTGGAATAATTTAATCATTTTCATTCTTTGGATTTAATAATTGAATGATTATTGTCACCACGCTTATCATTCATAAAAATAAGAAGGCCAAGAGACAACACTGACAATTACGGAATCGTTGGTCAAATCACTAGATATGTTTCATGCAATTACAGGAATTCTATGATCTCACTTTTAGTTGATTTTATAAAGACAAGGTTGTCTCGAGAACAATCGTCGGACCTTTGCTGCAATTTTAAATGATCTGAAAAATATTACCTACAGAGAAGTTTAATATAATCGTATTAATTATTATTTAAATAGGCCTACATATTATATTTCTTCAGTTTTTAAAATGCACTAACGATTGAATATTTTTGAGCAGGTGAGCCAGATTTATAGTCCACGAGATGGTAAACTGATGTCTCTGGTGTACGATGATCGTGGACACCTCATCTTCGCCCAAGTTTATCGCCACAAGTATTACGTCGCCACAGATCAGTGTGGTACCCCTGTCATGGTGTTCAACCAGTATGGAGAGGGAATACGGGAAATCATGAGATCACCATATGGACATATTGTGTACGATTCTAATCCGTACCTTTACTTGCCGGTAGACTTCTGTGGAGGACTTTTGGACCAGGTATGTCTTAACATGAATAAATTTTTATAGTAAGAAACTACATATTTCATAATTTTACTTTGCTTCAGAAGTAGGCCTACTTTTAAAATATGATTGGTTTATTATTCTGCCTGAGATACTCTATATGTCTTGTATGTACAGTATTTCAACTTGTGATCGCTCTAAAATGCCATCTAGTTTTCTTCTCCCTTCCCACTTGCATAAGTCACCCATCATTTGAATGCCTCTGATGTTAGTAGTGTATGGACATTGCAGAGCAGAGACATGGAGAAGAATTAGCAAGCACAGTTACACAATAAAAACATCTCCACATGTGACTGATTTACTGGCAGAGTTAGGCTTAGCAGCTGATTCTAATGAATGCATTCTTTTTGTCATTCGTACCTGCTTATATTTGCATAAGAAGAATAATTCACTTGCCTACTCACGCAAATAACTGTCGATTTATATTTTTTGTTGGAGAAAATCAATTATTTAATATGGGTAAAGTTAAATTTTTATGAGAGCATAATAATGTGAAGACAATAAAAATTATAATTTTTGATTGTATGAAGCACAACAAAAAGAAATTAAGTAATTGATTAACTAGCGGACTTACTCGTGTTAATTATGTAAGTCTGTGCGGCTTACAGCTGTTTCGGTGCTTCATCACACCATCCTCAGAGCCTACTAGATCTCGGCGTCATCTCATGCTTCTCTGCCTGTTGTGTGGATGCGTTTGATTGTTGAAAAGTGTTGAAGTAAGCCGCACAGACTTACATAATTAACACGAGTAAGTCCGCTAGTTAATCAATTACTTATATTCAAGTGTTAAAAGTAGTGTACGGAAGATTCAAAATGGAAAAATAAATTATTATGATGCTGTAAAAAATGATTCCAAAATTTTCATGGTTACGTTTTTAATATCCTTGATACCGAAAACTTAACTTTTGATATGCTGTCAGCCTGTCTGCCTATCTATGCAGCGATTTTTCATAAACTATTGAATGTATTTTGTCTTTATTCAGCACTTACGAGTCATTTTAACTGAATAAAGTTAAGAAATCTATATTTTAAAAAGAAAAAAGAAACGCATACACAGAAATGGCGATATACTGAAACTAACTGTTTACAATTTTTACAAATAAATTTTCCTTATATAAAATAAAATATAAAGTGAAACATTAAATACTCCATGTCCCGAAAGTCATTTGTGTCGGAGAAATTATTCACACAGTTATGCCAACAATCGAAAAATACTTCAGATAAAATATTTAGGATTACAGTTATCCAAATGAATTGTTTCACAAAAATAATTAACTCTTGACGTTAACCCTTTGCAGCATAGTGGTTGTTCAAAAGAACCACCGTTTTCTTCTTTCTAAATTTTATGGCCCAGATATTCCACCAATAAACCACTCTTGAGTATACATAGAGGTGCCATCTATGTTTTGAAATTGTGTGCAGAGTTAAAATATTGATAAAAATTGATCGAAACTTTGTTATGATTCATGAAATGAAAAACATAAAAAATTAATTTGTGCTTCAAAGGGTTAAGTACTACAACAAATAAGAGACCTTATTTTTCCGCAAAAAATTAATACTTATCTATAGCAGCTATTTTCAACTGGTGTGCCATGAGAAAATGAAAATAGTAAAGGTTGTCATAGCAAAAATTGGAAAAATAAAATGAAAAGAGTAGTAAAAAAAAAAGTGAGTCTACAACAGTCAACATTCAGTAAACACATTTTCTCCTAAAACCAGGGGCGTCTCGTCCTTTGGGGCTTTCGGGGCTCAGTCCCACATGAAAATTTGCGTAATATATTATTTCATATATTTACGAACAACTCTCAAATATAGAGGAAGTCTCGTTCTCTTTATAGTTAAGGTTTGGACTTCATCTGCGCGGAGGAGATGCCATAGTCTTCTGTTGTAGAAGCGACAGATAAATTCTAGCCCGGAGATGCTGGATCCCCAATACAGATCTTACGAGGAGAATATGACGTAGTTCTTGGTTCGGCGTAGCGCTCAGTGCACGAAGATGCTAGATCCTATAACACAGATATTGCGAGTGAAGGCGCCGGGAGAGGGATGACTGTTGGGGCTCATTAAGTTCTGTCGTGGTCGCATTCGTATCGCAGTAAAATAGTGTAATACAAGTAAAGATAATGTAATTTTATGAGCAATAATGAAATAACTTTTTAGCTTTAGTACCACACATGACAAACTACAATCAAATAGCCCCAGACAAATTCTAGGCCACGAGACGCCACTGCCTAAAACCTCCGAAATTCCCCCTGGTTGGAAACACGGGGTTAGTTTAATATAATAATATTAATAATAATAATAATAATAATAATAATAATAATAATAATATTTTGCAAATCTATTATTTTTCAGAAATCAGTATACAAAGCCTGGATATGACATTCTCAGATTAGATAATATACCCACGCACACATACACTCACACATGCACAAACAAATAAACTTAGCACAAATAAACATAGACAAATAAACAAATAAATAAACATAAGCAAATAAACGAACACTGACAAATAAACGGAGTATGATGCAGGTTAACACATTTATACAAAAAAAGAAGAAAAATTAAAACAAAGAGAAAAATTAAAGCAAAGAGAAAATTAAAACAAAGAGAAAAATTAAACAAAGAGAAAAATATGAGTGTACCACAGAATTTTAAATTAGTAGGACATCTTTAGTGTGCCACATGTTGAAAAGGGTTAAAAAAAACTCTGTTCTATAGAATAATGACTTCGATTGAAAACTTCTTCAAACAAAATCTTTATAGATTAAAGATATTTACACAGATTAATTAAAAACATTAACGTAATCCTAGTATTATGGAATTAAATACACTAAAAGGATAATTTTTCTAGTATAAAACTTTACTTTCCTGGAGACCCGTAAATTTCCTGTCAGAATTTGTCTTTATTTTTCTTTACAATATAGTACAACAAAAGATCTGAAAGCGAGGAAAGAACATATGGCATCAACATTTCCGAATATGAAACTCTTTTTACACGTCATCACAGACCAGGTAGTAAGAACTGTTAAGGTTACATGTAACTGATTAGGACGTGCTACTGTACTTTTATGCATGTGTGCGGATGTCAAATGAGTTATTTTTCCACAACTTTCGCTCGAACTATTGGGATTTGCATCACTATCAGTTACTCGAAAACAAGTAATGAACTTGAAATCTTATTGTGCATCACCAGTACATTTTATTATTTCTATAAATAATTGATTAAATGGCGATCTTACTCGTGTTAATTATGTAAGCATGTGCGGCTTACTGAGGATGATGTCAAGTAGCTCCGAAACAGCTGTAAGCGGCACATGCTTACATAATTAACACGAGTAAGATCGCCATTTAATCAATTATTTATATTCATGTGTTAAAAGTAGTGTACGAAAGATTCAACATGGATTAATATTTCTGTCAACTTTAATACTGACGTTCATAAGGAGCAAAATAGTAGTACTTACTGGAAGCCAATATATTTTATGAATACCGTACTTCATGTGAAATTATACAACTTATCATATAGGCCTCTTACTTAAACCATATGACTTATAAATTAAGTCAGAAACCATATTTTTTAGAATTGTAATAATATGCATGTCATTCTATTCTCTCTAATAGGTAACATCACTGGTACATATGCCAAACGGAAAGGTATATGATCCGTTGATTGGACAGTGGATGTCTCCAATGTGGGAAGGAATCCTTGACAGGGTGGCAAATCCAGTGCAGCTCCATCTCTATCGTTTCAATGGCAATGACCCCATAAATGTACGACGAAATCCACAGCATCTCACAGGTAAGATGATCAAAAATTGTCAACCTAAACTGAAATAACTTTGTTATTTATCTTTCCATTTAAAGGCTGATAATTTTTATAAAAAGTCAAGTAAGGTAAAAGTGAGTAGTAAGTCAGTGAATAGACAAATTAATGGACGAATTTAATGAGAGTAACATATAAGTGAAGGAATGAGAGTGTGGATGGAATGGGTGAGTCAATCAACCTGTCCAGTCAGTCAATGCAGTGCAGTTAGTCAATCTAAGCAGTCAATGCATCAGTTTAATCAGCCGGTCTAATCAGTCAGAACAGTTAATCCAGTTGGTTGGTTAGTCTGCAAAGAAATTTTACAATGTTACATTTGTTCGGATCAAATTTCTGCACATTTAATGAATAAAACTAAAATTCTTTCAATCATTTAGTATCATAATACCGGTACTCTGCTCTCTTAAATTGACTGAGCATATTGGGAATTAAATCAATGGCTTTTCCAAAACACGCCATGAAATGATTCATATAAAACAATTTTCATCTCGAAAAGGAAGCAAAAACGAGCAAAATAAAATTGTGTTAAACTTTTTTTGTTTGAAATATCTTAAAGAATAACCCCCTGAAACTAATGACATTACTTACTGTTCACTCTATATATATGTGATCAGGGCTTCAAATGTATATTACTGGTTGTTCTAGTGTTGTGTTCATGATATTCTGAGTTTGTTTGAAAGGATTTTAATTATAGGGATGAAGCAAGCGAGTTAAATGAAAATAATTAAACACAGAACATTTTTTTTTTATTATCCTAGGAAAAATAATTTTGTTTTTAATCCGAAGTTTTACTTTATTTTATTCCCAAATAAACACATACACATTCACAGAATATCTATTGTTATGCTAGCTGATAAGAGTCGACGTTTTCATGGCATGGTCATATTGAGATGATGATGATGATGATGATGATGATGATGATGATGATGATGATGATGATGATGATGATGATGATGATGATGATGGACAGTTGGTGAAATTGTGACAGGAGAATCTGGAGTAATCAGAGGAAATTTATTTGTCTTTGTCTGCCGTAATTTCCTCTTTGACATCACTACAGTTCTGAATCTGTTTCGCCAGTGGAAGACTAATACACTTAAGCCTGGTGTAAAAGTGAAATTTAGACATAAGTTAATCTTATTTGTAAAAAACAATGTACTGTAATTTGTTGCTTAAAAGTCACAGAATGAATGCGGCTAGAGAGTAATGTATTGCTGTTGGAAATTAGATAGGTTACACACTTCAGTAGTGAAGTGTAAAATACAAATTAGCAACTGAACTATAGCCTACTACATATGTCAGAGAAAAAAATGCATTCTATCACCGTTTCGTCATTTTCTGTGATTGCATGTGTGTTATGGTACTTTTATGTCAGTAACTCACAGAATCTACAAGGGACTATAGAAAAAAAAATCGAAATGTTCTTGCGAGAGGCCTTAGTGCTGAAAAATGCGATCCCCTTAGTCTAATGACCATCTGTCTCATTTCTTTTACGTTGTCCAATTTTAAGCGAATTAGAAATACGATCATTTTATATAGGTCAAAAATAATACATAAAAATTAGCATACATTAAAATTACAAGCCAGTTCTATACACACATCAACTACTGCTACATCTTGCAACACTCCATCTCCAACAAAGAGATGACCAGCACTTCTAAGATGGTCTTCTAGTTTCCAACTCAGTGACAAATGCTTAAGTCAGGAGTTGAACCTGATTCTTCTGAGTTAATACCAAGACCAAGGCTCCTTTGCCAGCAGAAGTGAACACCGTAGTTGAGAAATCTGAGCTATGTAGACATGTGGGTAGTTAAATCTATGACATTTTTCTATGTGGTGACTCTTTATAATGTTTGAAGAATGGAAATACGAAAGGTGCTAAGTTCACAGATTGTGAAAATTGAGTTACTGTTGTAAAAATATAGCATTATGTGACGTCAATTTCCCAGCAAAGGCGCTAAGTTCAACTCATGTTATTAGCAGTTCTTAAAGCAACTCAAAGATGACAATGGTGCACCATCTGCTTCAACGCATCTGATAGCTCCTTATACTGCCTGCTCATAAGACCATTCTAGCAATGCTTTTGCTGAAATGGTAGGTGGCGGCACCAAATATACTATGTCTTCGTCAGTTTTTTAAGAACAAAAATAATAACTTAACCTTACAAGTTCCATAAAATGTCCTGCTAGTAGTTAATTTGCCATTTTAACTTGGAAACTGTTTTTAATTCTGTCACATAGCAGCTTTCGTAACTGAGCAACTCATTGAATAGAAAAAAATTGTCGCTAGATGGCAGCTCCTAATGGTCAATGATGTTGCTTGTGGATATAGGCATAATATATAGGTCATGTTGCATGTTTGACCATTGAATGAGCAGGCAGTAAGCAGTCATCAGATGCACTGATGAGTTTTAGCCGATGGTGCAGTGATGTTATGTCTAGTCCTCGGAATAAAGGAATTGTTAAGGTTCGTGACACTTTTAATGACATAGAAATGTGGAAATATGTCAAAGCACTAAAAAAAGGAAAAAAGTTTGAAGATATAAGCAAAGTCAGTCTTGTTCCCTTGAAATGTAGTCCAGAGAGATTGAGTATTGAGAAATATATGATCTGGCTATGTTATCATATCTCATAGAAGAATTTACTCATTTCTATAAGGACATATTAGGTGTACCTTAATGGCATTATGTTGCCGAGGATAAGTGTATAACATATTGCAACATAACACCTTTCTTCAGAAAAGGTATAATGAACATAACACTTTCTTCAGTGTATCTCACTTTTGTTTGTTTAACATGTATTATAATACAATATTTTGTTTCTAATTATGACAATACAGTTCAGTAATATCTCTTCTTGGTATTTAGTACTATTTTTGTGTTTTTAAATCATAGTTACATATAATGTAACATTTTCTTGATTTTCTCATAACTTACATTTTTGAACTTGTCACCTTTCGTATTTCCACTCTTTGTTTGTAGCTTTATTGTTTCAGATCTGAATATGTTTTTCAGATGTAATGCATTAAAACACTCACTTCAGTTCATATTATTTTACTAACAACAAAATAACTGATGTATTTCAGATCATCAGAGTTGGCTGACACTGTTGGGTTACAATTTACAAAGCCTAGCACCACAACTCTATCCAAACAAACTGCCTGGTGGAGGATTACCTCTCTCTCCGCCTGGACTCTGGGGGTCGAAGGAAGCGATGCCATACACCATGTCCTCACACTCCTCCATCCAGCTGCGGCAGGATTCCAATTCCGTGTCAGCATTTGGTGTAGCTTCTGGCTTCTTGGCACATCTTGCTGAGCGTCGCCCAGGAGATGCTTCGACACTATCATCCCCTCCTCGTTCAGCAGTGAAGAAAGATATTTGGCCTCCTGAAGACTTCCCAGCGACGAATCCTGCTTCTGTGTTCCAGTTCAGACGATTGGGAGCAGCCTGTGATCCACCTTTTGGCAGAGGAATTCTGGTTTCACGAACTCCAGAAGGCAGGGCCGTCATCAGCAGCGTCCCTGCAGCTAACGCCATCTATCGAGACGTTTTCACTTCTGTTTTCAACCAGTCGTATCTGTTACCATTCACGTTCTTTCACAATGCGCAACAAGATGTCTTCTTCTTTGTGAAAGAAGATTCGTGGAGAGCATCTGAAGATCGTGTTCAGTTGAAACGTTTAGGAGGTCAAGTGAATACAACATTCCATGAGAAAGAGGCATCATCAGGGGAAGCTCCAGCTGGAGCTGGAGGAGGCAAAGTAGCAGATTTGAAGCTTCACGGTGCAGGAGCAGTGGTGAATCTGCGATACGGGACCACACCTGAACGTGAAAAACAGAGGTTATTGCACCATGCCAAGATAATTGCAGTCAGAAAAGCCTGGCATCGGGAAAAGGAAGCACTTAAAAATGGATTTGCCGGCTCTATTGATTGGTCTGCAACGGAAATGGATGAAATTCTGAAAGTCGGTTATGCATCTTCTTATGATGGCGAGTATGTTCATGATGTTAGAAAGTATCCAGAACTTGCCGAGGATCCTTTCAATATCAGATTCGTGAAGAAGGCGACTGTGACAGCCACCACGCAAGATTCGACTGGTAGGCGTAAAAGAAGGAAGAGAGCAGCAAGGAGAGAGAATCGCAATGATAGAACGGATCTCACTTCCTACTCAGATGAAACACGTCAATTTTCTCAGTTCTTCCAACGTACCATGAAAGACACTTCAGCCTCATCACCGAATTCTGCAAGCGACAGCAGGAATTTGTTAATGTCGCTGGAATCTCCTGTGAATGTTCATTCTACAAGACGAACATGTCACAACAATAAGCACTGGTGGCTACCCTGGACACACAGTAGTCCGTCATGCTAAGAGATACACACCAGCACTCTTGCACAGAATGTTCTCACCAAAGACTTGTTTTCTGTTGTGAACTTCGACCGCTGTTCCAGCTGTACGAACTTGCACACGAATGGATGGGACTTTCCGAGAAAGTGAGAGAAAAATACATCCAAAAATGTTCAAAAATCAATCTGTGAATTTCATGATGAATAATTCTGAACTATTTGATGAAGACTGAGTATCATAGGAAATGTTAAAATCTTTAAAAAGCAAAAATTACACATAAATAATTTGAACTGAACCAAAAAAAAAAAAAAAATTAAATTATATCAGAGCAGGTTTTTTAAGAGAATGAGTAGAAAATTATAAGCGTGCCAAGAATTGCACTATTTATTGATTACTGATATGCAAGAGGCTAATGGACAAGTGGAAATAAGAAACATCACACATCTGATGTTTGTTTCCATGTGTAATGTAACGAGTGAAGTACGGTGATGGGGGTGGTTAAAAGTTTTGTATAAAGCATTTACCAGAATTCAACCATTGCGTGTGATGATCGGATGCTGGTAGACTGTAGAAGTTACGATGAAGAAGAACGAAAGAGTAGCTGTTAACATTCTACTAGCTAGTCTGATGAAAAGTTACCTTTGTCATAGGACTTTTGCCAAAGTCTATTAAGGTTACCTCTCTCAAGAACATTTTACTTGGAGCTTACCATAACTAAGTATAGGTCCTGATTTCCTTGTGATAGAACAATCCAAAGGTTTTTTCTCTCTTTATTTTTTTCTGGAGAGTTAATTATATCATGTCTGAAAGAAGATAATGTGAATGATAGAAGCATGATTGCTATAAAAGACTAATGATCAATGTTTTTGAAAGAGGTAACGTTCAGAGATGCCAAAGAGGATGGGAGGAAACTACCACAAATTTATTTTCAAGTTTGTGTGCCAAATCTGGTGCACACGTAAAGGAAAACAGAAAGATTTTACTTTCAAGAGAGAAAGAGAGAGAATGTGTTGTAAATATATTTATATTAATATTTAATATTACTGACTGCTGGGCTTTAACGAGAAGAAATGACCGCATCGTATGGTCTGTGCAATGTTGCAACAATTGAAAGAATATAAGGTGCGTTATTTTTGTGTTTCCTTTGAGTGTTCCACATTACCAGGGGGGAAGTGTCCAAAGAGAATGGAAATAAAATTTTGTGGCTGGATTAACGCATAAATATTCTGTGTCAATAATTATATTTATATATTTTTATTATATCAGACATAGAACAGTGTTTAAGAATGTATCTATGGAACAATCGTCTGCTGAAACATGGTTTCATTTTTAATGTTGTGTTCACTTATGAGGTAAAAGAAAAGAAAACCATAAAAAAATCATAAAGTCGTTGTCTGATTAACACTCAATGAAAGCATATAGTTGTTAATTAACAAAACAATGCCTAAGTTGTGTATGTGTTCTGATATGTTTCCTTCGGAGGGTACCATGAAACCTTGAACTATTTTTAAACGATGCCAATTACTGAAAAGAGAGAGAGATAGAGAGAGAGAGAGGACAGAGAAAGTTCACTGTGCAAGTCCAAGTTGTACGCACATGTACGAATGTTGAGAAGCAGTTGTGGCCATCTCTTTGACCACAGCAGCTGCGATAGGGAGAAAATGCATCAATTTATGAAGTTTCGTTATTGAAATTTGAAGGGGCTTCTCTTTGCTGATATGTGCCAGGTCCATGCATTAACCCTTTTGCTGTCATGTGGAGTGTTATAAGTATAATCTGACTCCACCTTAAAAATGTAAGAGAATTTCTGAATACCTTCCAATAGCTGAGAAGACAATGAGAAGTAAGGAAGATTTTGACATGTATTGATATTTGTAAGAAACGAAAGTCTTGGAAAAAAAAAATGATAACTTTTCTGAAATAATGTTATTGTATGGCAACCAGCTTTGTATTGGTTGAATTAATGATGGCAGAAGGGATAATCACCTTTCACCTCTTCGCATTGTCTGTTTTTATGTTGAAAAGTGGCTGCTTTGACACAGATATTGTATTTATGTACAAAGAATATAATATTGAGAGCTTGAGAGATACTGAAATATTTGGCTTTTCAATTTTTTTTAAATTATGCATTATTCAATGGCCTTTGGAAAGACAGCGATATTGAATCAGTTGGTTATCTGATTTTCTTCCGGAGTACGGAATAATCACTGAATTTATCTACATACAGGGTACATCCTTTGATTTTCAAGTTAGGGATAAAACACAAGTGAATTTTAAGGTTAGGGATGAAAACATAACAGCACTAATTATAGCAAATTATACTAGTGTAATTAATTCTACAAATGATCACCCATACTACTGCATACTTGATTAACATTAAGTACCTACCTACTAACTATTAAACGTTCTAGTTACAAGTTTAACTAGCCATCAATAAGGGTGACTTTTATGCAAATAAATTCAGTGTTATGAAAACAGGCTTAAGCCCAGTACTCTACACTGTTCCTAGAAGGGTGTACATGAGCTGTGAATTGATATGCAATTGTCTCTAGAAGCTGAAGACTACCTAATGTTTTGAATTACAGTGCGAGAGTTTTGGGCTTCTATTCAAGAGCAAATTTAACCTTTATCACAAAAAAAATTCACACATTTTCTTTGTGCATGCACATTAATTTGCATATGTCGTGTTAAGATTCAATATGTCCGCAAATGATTTTAGTACTGTACAATTTCGTATATTGCATTAAAAAATTGTAGATAAATGATACAGCTTCCCAGCATGTTGCTCGCCTTGAAGATGCACAATATGATGATAAGGGTTAATATTGCATTTAATGTATATTGAGTAGATTGAGTCTTCTAACGTCATGAAAACATATATTTCTAGTAGTCCACTACCAGTACAAGAAGGCGTGAGGTTTTACGAAATCACAATATAATTTAAAGCAAAATATAGCATAAGTTACATTATATATTATTTTCTTTAAGATTTTATTTTAAGTTCCAGCTTCTCTTGTGGTTTTCTTACATAAATGTGGTCATAATTATTCAATTAAATTACGTACTGTTTTTCATTCAGTATTCTACTATACGTTTTATCAGAAGAATTTTTAATCACATATTTATTTGACATATACACCAGTATTGTGTGTGTGTGTGTATCCTGTGTAACTTATGATTTTTTATTCAGTGCAAACACAAAAGAGGTATCGGAAATTAGTTGAGGTGTGGAGAACTTTACATTTTATGCTTGCCAACACATGATTTTCTATTAGATTAGTGAATCACTGCATCATGGAGGTAAAATCATATAATAGTAAAAAGAGAGTAATAGACATAAAATTAACACTGATGAACTGTTAAGTGATTTGAATAAATACCGTAATAACTACTTCACTGTGTTACCGGTAACACTAGAGATGAACAATGATCGAAAAAAGCAAGACTAACAGCGCCCAAAAAGCCGAAAACCCACACGACATTGTTCTATACAGTGCGTCTTTGATGTAAAGACTGCTTGTGAGTATTTTGAGACACTAAGATTGATCACTCCCGAAGTCCCGAATGCCAAACAGCCTTGAATCTCCTCAGTTGTGTACACCTGACTGAACTTTTATCTACTTTGGCAACTGTTATATATGTATAAACAATCCAGTAGGCCGTCTGAAACATCATCTCTACCTTTCAGTGTACAATAATCCGTTCCCCAATCTTTATTTAATTACTAGGCCCTTATTAAAAGGCTAGGAATTTTCTTTTCATATGTTTGAGATCAAGTGTGCAATCTCAAGTAAAAAGATATTAACATTATGTTTTATGTTACTTAGAAATGCAAATTTATTTGAGAATTGTTTTTTTTTTCTATTTATATAACCATAGGTAATATCTAGGGCTAGGATTTTGATGAAAAAATGTCCTAAAAACAATGCATTTATGATCTAAAAATCTTTCAAAAATGTCCTTAAAAATGCCCTAAAAATTGATCTTACATAATTGGCTTTGTAGGAAAAGAAGTTTTGTACTACTTAATACTTAGACTAGTAATTAAATTAAATTTTACATAATTTTTTCTAAGTAGTGCACTTTAATTAATTATTTTACCTGATGTAGTTTCCATGTATGATCGTTCACCTCTGCGACGGCATGTGGACGTGAGGTCAGCAGTCGGCTGGTCAGTCTTGGCCCTTCATGGGCTGTAGCACCATGGATTTACTTTACTTTTAGTTTCCATGTAGTCTACCACAAGGCCACTCTTATCCGGAATTAGCAGGTCTATATTGAAGGGGTGGTTGGACTGATCCATTATGTGGGGTTGTACTACATTAAAATGGCAATATTTGTGTAGAAAAACGATTAAAATATTATACAAAATAATGGGTATTAATGGACAAAATATGTAAAGAAAATAACAAAAGGAAATAGACATTATTTTACATTAATAATGTGGACTTATGGCCAAAATTAAATGAAAATGCCTAAAAAATTACCGAATAAAATAAAAGATGCTCTTATGAGTTGAAACAGGCAAAAAAATGCCCTAACAAATATGCCTTAAAATACTCAGTTTATCACATAACATATAAATACTAAAGCAGCTATGTTTCTGGCTTACTAGAAAAAAAGATGCAATTTCATCAAAATCCTAGCCCTAGTAATATCATGTAATAGAACCAGAACATTTTGATAACTAATATACTGTTCTGTTTTGTCTTTTTGTCTCATTTAAACATTTATAATATTATTTATTTCAATGATGTATGTTATTCAAAATTACGAAATCTTTCCATACTGTTCTGTTTCATCTTTTTGTCTCGTTTAAACATTTATAATGTTATTTATTTCAGTGATGTATGTTATTCAAAGTTACGAAATCTTTCCACGCCGATCAAATGCTATTTCGAGAATGATGAGCGAGACTTGAAGCGCACGAGAATGACGAGACAAGACTCGAAAGACAAATGCAACGAACACAGTGAGCGAGAGCGGCAGTTAGTTTCGTTCATCTCTAGTTAACATTATACATGTTGGTGTTAAGTTACTTGAATGACTAGTTTCGACGTTGTTTGCGACATTTTCTGAATCCTCAGATATTAACCTAGCACTTCCCTCAATCTGATTGAATATTTGTTTATAAGGTCATTACTATGAGTATTAACAAGTACACACGTCAGAGTTTAATTAGGATCATTATATTCTTGGTTTTATACATACATTCTATAGTAGCCCTACCGGTAACGTATGTCTGATAATTTTGAGGCTATGTTATCTTCTCAAAATAAACAACGAGCAGATCTACTTTTAATACCAATATGTATTATATGAACAGTGTTGCTCTATTTTATTTGTATATCTGTTGAAAGGAACTGAAATAGGGTAATCTTAAGTATATTGAACAAATTAAACAGTCTGTGCTTATCTAATATTACATTTATAGCATTAACGTTTTCAGTACGTGTGTACCATTTTCAAATGCGAATGCCTGAAAATGGTACACACGTACTGAAAACTATGCTATAAATGTAATATTAGATAAGCACAGACTGTTTAATTTATTCAATATACTTAAGATTATAACTTGCTTATCGGAAACTTTATACATAATGAAATTATGAAATAGGGTAGGTAATTATCTTCTTTTCTTATGAATTTTACTGTTAGGAAATTACAAGGGAATAATAAGATAATAAGTACAGAATTTTAATATTTGTTACTTTAGCTATGCTGTTTTACTAAGTGAAGTCACTGATTTTGATATTCGCTTATCCTTACTATGTAGCGATACCTTCTAATATCAAATTGCTCTTTCCTTTATACAGTGATGCAACTGAAATCTGTCATGTGTGTGATGCTCTGATTAGTTGGTATACTTCCTCACAAACCACTCATCCTCCTTCCCATCCTGAATTTCAAAAGCAGTGGGACGTTATCTTTTCCCAAAAATTTTAGATAAACTCCTTTCTTCTTTCAAATCCGAACAAGACATTGCACGTCTCCTAGCTCTTCAAGAGAGTGAGTCTGGAGCTTGGTTACACGCATTACCTTCTCCTCACATCGGCACCCTAATAGATAGTACATCCTTTAAAATCGAAATGGCTTTATGCCTTGGTTGTAAACTCTGCCAGCTACACCAATGCATTTGCGGAGGAATTACTGATATTTACGGCCATCATGCACTCAGCTGTGCGAGGAGCAAGGGTCGCATTCCCAGACATACATCACTCAATGATATCGTTAAAAGATCTCTGACTTCTTGTGGCATCCCGTCTCTTTTGGAACCACCAGGTATTAGTCACGCAGATGGTAAACGACCCGATGGTCTGACCTTAATTCCATGGTCAAGAGGAAAATCTTTAATCTGGGACTCCACTTGCGTTGACACTCTAGCTCCATCTCACTTGCCGAATACCTCCAGATGCGCAGCATCTGCTGCTGAATTAGCCGTGAAAATTAAAGTCAATAAATATGCTCATCTATTAAACAATTATATCTTTGTCTCCTTTGCTGTGGAGACCTTAAGTCCTTGGAGTCATGACGCTAAAGTTTTGGTTTCTCATATAGGCCAAATTTTGATCTCCATCACTGGTGATCGTCGTTGCACTACTGCGTCAATGTTTAAGTATTGCAATTCAACACGTTTTGGGTACTCTTCCCGAGTCCAGCCCTTTGGATGAACTCTTTCTATTGTAAAATTTATTTAGTATTCCTTATGCAAATATTTGTATTTGTATTTAGTTTTATGTAGTGTATTGTTCAGATTGTAAAATTTATTGTTAAACTCATATTTTTAATTTCGGGGAATATTTTTTTTTATATACAGAGAATTTTTTTTTTTTTTTTCATTGTACGGAGTATAATATCTTATTTTACGATTATATATAATTCTCTGAAATTTGTGTACATGGTTTTCAATAAGTCTGTAACATTTATGTGTAATTACATTAAACACAGTAAACAAATAAATAAATTCTAATATATATAACTTAATATATATTGAAAATATTTATCAGCTCTTTCGACATAAGTCAAGAAGATCTATTGACTTAATTGTCAAGTGTTCGGCATTGGAAATTAACATATTTTCTTTTTATATCACTGTTATAATTATATTGATATGATATGCATCTTATTTTCTCATCATAAGAGATTGCAGACTATCATTAGACATTCACGAATTGTGAGTTTTCTTGGCGGTGTAATTTCAGCGAAAATTTCTTTATTGTATTTGACCACAGTATAATTGTAGATGTTGGATATGAAGGCATAAAATGAACCAAATAAAATTACAAAGGGAAGCTGGAATGAAGAATGGAATTATTTAAGTTTTTAATACAGCACGTCGTTGTTAAACCAGTTAGGTTGAAATATTTACCTGCATAATAGTTTATGTACCGTACTCGTTTGACTGGTGGAGGCATAGGCTAAGAGAGGGCTAGTAAAATGCAGACAGGGTAGAGAATACGGCAAGCACTGGCTCCCGCACAGAATGGAATTTAATGCTCATATGGTATGTTTGTGTGTGTATGTGTGTTTATGAATGTATGGATGGATAATGTAAGCATATGTACTGTGTTAATAACTGTTTTCACCTTAAAAATATTTAAATAATGTTTTATTTTTATTATTATGATTAGCCTACTATTATTTCAAGGATAATCATTGATTTCATTCTATCCATTGCTTCAGTCACGTCACACACTCTGGTATATATGCTTTAGTATGTGCTGAACATTGAATCCTTCCAGTATTGGATATTTCTGGTGAGGGACTGTATAATTTAAAAGCTTTGTGTGTTATAAATAATAAATGAAAAGCATTTATTCATAGCTGCCAAGCTTCCAACCTAGGATGAGTGATATGCAGGGGATGAATATTAGAAATACTGGTATGTTTTTTCAATTGTAATAGTACCTATACAAGAAATTCCTAGACAGAGAAAACTCGATAGTATTTCGATGGTGTTCGGGTAAAGGGGATTAAGTCATTTTTTTTGTGAAAATGTAATTTTGTTCTCCAGGAAAATACATGAGTTAAATTCTACAATTGGGTGTACAAAAACAAAAGAATACCGTACTAGCATTTGATATATTTTATTTATATAGAAAATTTGCAATAAGGGTTCGATGTTTAATTTTCATTCAACTCAAAACTAATTTTTCATGACTTATCTCCCTTTACCCAAACACCATAGATTTAATAATAATGATGTGATGATAATAATAATAATAATAATAATAATAATAATAATAATAATAATGATGATGATGATGATGATGATACTTACTTACTTACTAACTTACTGGCTTTTAAGGAACCCGGAGGTTCATTGCCACCCTCACATAAGCCCACCATTGGTCCCTATCCTGAGCAAGATTAATCCAGTCTCTACCATCATATCCCACCTCCCTCAAATCCATTTTAATATTATCCTCCCATCTACGTCTCGGCCTCCCCAAAGGTCTTTTTCCCTCCGGCCTCCCAACTAACATAATACAGTAATAATAATAATAATGATGATGATGATGATGATGATGATGATGATGATGAAAATTGTATATTCATTCTTGATTCACATTTAACACTTATATATCACTAATGATAATATCCTATGTTAAACTATTAAATTAACAACTTTTAATAATGCACTGAGTTAATTATGAAACTCAAGAAGTACCGGTACTATACATTTGTGACTAGTTGCGGTGTGGTTTCCGTCATTATCAAACATTTAATTTAACCCATGGTACCGTATACATACAAAAATTCGTACTTTCATCCTTCTACTGAAAAAATTGCATTATTACCAGTTTCAGTCTGTTTATCAATATTTGGTTTATAATTAAATTGTCTGTAACCATTCTGAAGACAAATTTTTTCCCAGTCCGCCTTTATGGCTGTGTGGATAGTGTGTCTGCTACCCAACCAAATTGTACAAGATTTGATTTCTGGTGTGGACAATGAAAGAAATTTATCTTCCTTTCACGGGACTGGGTGTTTGTCCATTGTCTTGTGACTGTCCTGTGATGTAACAGCAATGGCTCGGTGTCATGCCAATCCCATAACTGGGAAGACCCACATTTGTGAGATGTCTAGTGTGTGATTCATTGAATCATCCTTCCCTACCAGCAGTAGCATGTAAGATGAATAAAAGGAGAGATAAAGCAGAATAAAAAAGAAAGAAAATTTTTTTCTGAAAACTATATTGACTTTATTTTGTTGCTTCTTTCTATGAAAGGCAATTAATAATTGAATAGCATGTAAAAACAGGATTCTGGGTTAAAAATTACACATTTGTATCACTAAATATATATTTTTAGATAGCCAGATAATTGTTTATATACATCTAAATTGTGGTTAGTGTAATATGTAGCTAATCAGCAATGTATGCAATGAAGGGGGGAAAGGAACTGGCCACTCTACCCCATTATCTCCTGACTTAATTGTCTCATAAGTAGTGCCTTGTTGGTATCACTTGTGAGGTTCAGACCTGTCTTCGGACATGTAACTAAACAACAGTAGACAGATAAAAAAGACTGAAAATACACCTAACCTGCAGTGCCAGCAACATTTAAGTGCAAGCATTATTCATAGTACACCAGTTAAAAGAGCAGTGAGCTATAATTTAGCAAAATTCGTTGAGGTTAGTTAAAACAAGGTAGACAATATAAATATAGGCTAAATACTACTCAAACGAGAGAAAAATGAAGCAATATTACCTCAATGCAGGGTGCGAATTAACGGGGGAGAGGTGGGGATTCCTCCCCTTGTTGGAAAGTTATGCCCCTCTCATAAATTCATATTAACATCCCTGCCAGGTATAACTTCTATCCCTTTCACGAAATATAATTGTTTTAATACGAGTATAAAGTAAGCAAAGAAAATAATATTGATGTACTAACATGACTGGCAAGCTGACAACAATCAATAACTTAGGAATTACACTCTTATGTTAAGCCTACTCATGGATTTAATAATAAATAATAAATTATTATTATTATTATTATTATTATTATTATTATTATTATTATTATTATTATAATCAAGAATGGTTTCATCCAGGATCCCTAAGACAATAATGAAGTATCGTCCAAATGGGAAATGTTCACTTGGTCGACCTATGAAAAGATGGCAAGAAAATCGCTTTTTCAGGCAGTAACAGTTCTTTTGGGACTAGTACTTGACAGGATGATGATGATGATGATGATGATGATCAAGATGCAAGACAAGCAACTCAGCGCGACCAAGCGTTGAGCAGTATTAAAGGAGGATAATAATAATTTTATATATGGTATTCTCTGTCTAGGATTCTATCCCCCCTCATGAGAAATCTTAATTTGCACCCTGCCTTAATGACCATATAAACTGCAAAATAGTGTTTCATGAAAAATTCAAAACATTAACTAATTTAAAAAAAATTAACAGCACTACTAAGTGATACAATAATTAAAGACCTCCAAGGAAAAATGATGTAACATCAAATTAATAAAATACAGTAAAACCCCGATAAGACGCTATTCAAGGAACCGGATGTAAACCACATATCAACCGGGATCGCGTATTAGGCGGGTATACTAATTTTGACTTATATACAGTATCTATTAGCATTTTTCTTTGTAGAAATACATGATTCATGAAAGGTAAAATAGTATTACTCCATTATGTAATTACTGTACTGTACGTCAAAGATATTTACAATATGTACTGTACTTAATTCTTTCGGAAAAAAAGTCATTTATAGTTGTTTGCCGTGTGTGTGTTCTCCAAGTCCTCATGTTTACCACACTTCAGTTTCCTGTGATTATATCCTCCGGACGACGTCACAACTGTAGTAATTGAGTCGCGATTTTTTATTGTCATTCTTAATATCGATGATGGGATTCCTAATGAATCAGAGAGTTGTTTCTGAGTAAGAGTACTGTTCTCATCGTACTTTCGTAAGATTTCCAATTTTTCCAACACACAAAGCACTTTTTGTTTAACACTCATTGTAATGACATTCACAGACACTTCAATACACTAAAGGAGAACAAACTGCCCAGCAAAAATTTCCAGAATTTTATTACGGCCGAGTGAGGAATGCTGTTTGAGAGAGAGGGTTAGCAAGAGGGTGAGGTATTGTAACTGTATGTAGGCTTTAAGCGTGCAGGTAAAGAGTCAAATAAGAGAGCGTAACAAGAGGTTGGGGTATGAAGGTTTAAATGCGCAGGTAAAGGGTCGAATACCAATACTTTTCAGGTTAATGGCACCAATGAGTTCAGTGATCAAGATGTTTCATTGCCGTTACAGTACATTGCTGAAAATTACATCGAAAATATTCCACAAAAACAGCTTATTATGTGGGACTTGAGCGCAACAAACTGGGTATTTTATAAAGGCGTTATATATGAAATGTGCAGGGACCGGACAAAAAAAGTGTATTACACAGGATAGCGTAATAAGCCTTATCAAGGTTTTACTGTAAATGACTTCGGTGGAAAAAGTAATATTGAAGCATTCATTTGTAACAATAAATTTTTGCATCCAATAGCTGAATAAACTTCATTAGTCAGTTGGTTTTGCTAGTAAATTAGAGGTCTAACAAAATATATCCCTGAATTTTTTTTTTTTTTTTTTTTTATAGATTTGTTGATTACACCCTTATTTCGGGGAGGTCTTCAATTATGGATCACACTTATCGTAGGTGTTAGGTCACACTTCCCGAGCACACTCATTGTATAACATTCAAGTTCCAACATTCAGTACCGTACATATCTTGTTAAGCAGAATCGAATGGTATAAATAACTTTTTTTCTCATTGTCTACAGTAGTTCAAAATTTTCGCGATAAACTTGAAACTTTACCTAAAATATAACCTTTTAAAAATGAACAAAATCCATTAGTTTATATCTACTTTTTAAATTAACTGAATTTTCAATTTTGTATGTGAAAGTTTTCAGTATAATAATTCATCAGTGATTATAATATTCTTTCTTAATCTTATGAAACATTTTACACATTGATGTCACACTAATCCCATTGTCATTCTTACCCCCACGATCTTACTTTATAATTTTTAATAAAAGTAGATTTCATTCCTAAGAAAAAGAGAGGATAATTTTTATTTTACTTTTAGAAGGTAATTTTGAACTGCATTAGCTACATTGTTATTATTGCCTAATTTCCAGTTATTTATCTTCTTTCAGTTCAACATTTCTACATGATGTAACGTATTTATTGATTGAAAAGGCATCACAGACAACCATAATGATCTTTGTCCATGACTACCTCCATCACACATCAAACACGGTTGGGAGAAGAAAGGCTGTCAATATTTAGGTGATTTATTAGAGAATAACTGTGAATAAATGAAACAAACGATAAATAAATATATTAATTGCATCAGTGGCATTACGTAAAAATGCTGGAAACAAAAGCCCTCCTTAAAACAAATGAATCATAATATCCCTCTGTTCGGCAAAATTAAATTACATATAGAGAATTGAGACAGGATTGACAATTTCAAGTTTTTAAATTACTCTACATGAAACATTTTAATCTGCCATATATGTAGTTTTTTCCAAACACGTTCTAAATATAATTCTGAACTGGACCATTGCCTTAGTCGTATTTTATCCCAGAAATAATACCGGTAGTTAAATGTCAAGAGCTTAAGTATGGAAAGGAGAGTTGAATTTAAAACTCATTCTCAAAAGTGGTCCCGAATCAGGATTGTTCACATGCGTACTAGATTGCCTTTCATTTTATATTAAATTATCCTTCTATAACAAATTGTGATATAACTACTTTTTATACTAAAACTGGCTATGTAGAAGTATCGATACTAATCATTTATTGTGAGTTGAAATTGAGCATTTGAACGTACAATTGCTTTTCATGATTGCCACAATTATTTTAGCTTATATAAGAATAATTCACTGTAACTCTTCTCACTGAAGTGACTAAAGAGAGAGAAAAGGATCAGATGTAATGCTATGCCTTTCATTTCAAAATTTAACAAAGAATTCAGTCTCTTACCTCGTAATTTTTATAATATCTCTGATGAACACAAAGTTTTGGTAGTACTTTTTCAATTTGAATATTTTTTTACTTACAACAGTCTAAAAATAAACAAATAAAATACTGTACTTTTACTCTAAGAAAATGCGTAAATAAAAACTCAGAACGCATTATGGTATGTTATAATTTTTTAATAACACTTGAGCCATAATTTAAGATTCCATTAAAGGAAGGATTCATTGAAGCACTTTTAATTCTCATTTCACAGGAAAATTAACAAACAAATTACTAAGAATAGTAATGTCACATCATTAGTTTCCGAAACTAACAACTGTTATCAGAGTTACACATTTTCTTGCATGTCCACAAATTATTTAATCCCGGTTATATGTATATCATTATTTCTTTTTAGATCCCAAGTCCTCAGTATTAAGAAAACTGTTTTTAGAACTATAGCAGAACTTGAGATACAGTGGTATCCTATATCAAAATTAGCCACAAAGCTATATTATCATTGCATGTAGCCACACTCGTAGAAATTCTTCTAGTTTTCATCATCAAGGATTTTTAAAACCAGAAAGCACCTGACTACTATTTGCCAGAGTTGTGTAAGGTATCGTGTGAAAGTCATTCCTAAAAAAGTGAAATAGTGAATGATATATATGACTGTAAAGTATGAACTACATATTTTCTAACAATTTTCTTTTTCAATGGTTGTAAATAAGAAAAAAAAACTGTGAATGTTTGCTTTATTGATAATTCTGTTCCCCTCAAGAAGATCATTCCCTCCCTTACCCCTGAAGAAGAGCCACTGTCATACTGCTATTATTAACGTCATCAAAGAAAAAGCCTTGAAATTTATGTGCCATTGTTGTTTAAATATTGTCTACTCATCGAAACCATTATTTTCATCTCTAGTCATCAGAATTTGGACTCTGTGACATGGACAATTTAAGACTTTCAAATGCTATTGAAGAAGAATGAAGATATGACATTGATTTTTCTAAGTGGAAGCAATGGAATCTCGAAGAAAAAAGTGTTTTGTCCATATGGCGTCGTTCATATTATAAGTGGTGTTTCAGAAAAATTAATAAATGCAAAATTTGTTTTATAAATCTGTTGTTCATTCATTTGCTACAGGTTCAGGCTGGAAACCTGTTCTGATATCAAAACATCTTTGTTGTCCTATGTATTCCCTTTTTCGAATTTGTTTTCCACTTGACATCTTCCGAAATCCTGTGATTGATTGTTCTTTCCAGCATTCTGTTCAGTTCTCTAAATTTACTGAATTCTTTGTGTAATTTATTTTGTCACTTATATAGGGCTATGTTTTTTTTTTTTTTTTCCTTCCTTGATTGTTTTCCTGATCTCATTCAGCGGTTGTTTAAGAAACCACACATATCCTTCGATTTAGCTTTGGACATGTGTGGTTTTTCAAACAACCGATTCAATTTTAATCTGCCTTCGGTACTTTTTCTATTACCGGTACTGATATTTTGTTTTTCCCTAACAGTTCTGATGCTGTTTCCATTACCGTCGTATTATTATATTTGACACAATATTCCATACATAATTTCAAACCATAAATGATCAAATTCTTGGAACTTCAGAAAAAGTTCAGTTAAGTTTTTTCCATTGCCACTGAAATGTAAAAAATTGCAATCTGTTCTCAACAAGCAGTAATTATGATACAATATTTCTTACTATCATTAAGTGAACAACTACTTTGTGAATCTAATAATGTATCTCGTATGTGGCACATAATATTAAATGCATAATTGTTTTGAAGAAAATTTTTCATTTATATTGTAATGACAGATAGGAAGTTCATATTGTAATTCCGATGTTGAACTTTGAATGAAACGCAACCGAATGCATAGCGACATGAGACATCAACATTTAACGAAGAATAATCTGGGAGAAAAATAAAATGTTACACACTCCTGTTTGCATAATTATTTAATAACAGTTGAGTTTACTTTTTTGGAATCATGCATAATATTAACATTGTGTAAATAATACAATAATAACGAAATAGCTCACTTTGTTCAGATCCTAAAATATTAATATAAATTAACAATATTCTTCAAACTATTTACGACTCTATACAGCTCCACAGAATGATACTATGCGTTATTTGTGAACTGCTTATCATCTGTAGCAAGTGGTAGTAGGACGAGGCACAGGTGACATCTATACTTCTCGCTGTACTGAATTGAAATCTACTGTTTTGGTATGAACTTCCTACCTATGTTTATGAGATTCTACCTATCTTTGGCTAGTGGACTAAACAACAACAGCAATTTCATCACTTGATTAGAAGGTAGGAGTATGAAGAAATATTCGGACTGTAGTTCTGTTCTGAACCTTTTCTCTTGACCCTGCAGAGCTTTAAGATAATTATTAGGCAGTGCATTATATTTCCCCAATCCCCGAAGATATGGATGTCCTTAACAGTTCCTTTGTTCCTAAAATTCCTTGCAGCTAGGTTCCATTTACATTGTAACATAACTATAGTGGTCACATCCAACTTATTTAATTCTTTTGTCCATTGAACAATCATTAATGAGAAAACACGTTCAGAATTAGCTTTATGAGCTGGCATTGGCAAAAAGTTAACAAGGCTTGGAATTGGTGCTCAAATTTGATTTGTTAAAGCCATAATACCATCTCCTATGTCATAACTTGCTTCTTTATTCTTCAGAATTTGCATCTTTTGATCAACATTTTCTAATGCTGTCCATCATTAAAATTTGTGTAGTTTATTTTAAAAAGACATAAATAGAGGACATTTAAAGTGTCTTGACGAAGTTAGTACCGTACAGGGTGCATGATAAAATCATTAAATAAAGGACATACCTAGCAACCCTGTTACTTTAGGAACAACCCCAGGAAACAATGGCGACTGCCGTATCAGCTTGTAAGTGGAATGATGAAGCCCATGTCTTATGCCTATTATGAAAGACGATGTTTGTTTTCTGTTATTGAAGAACAATTCGTTGGAGCCAGAAAATGTGAAGAAAAGTATTTTTTTTTTTTTACTTCAGTGATATCATACTTCTCTAGTAATTGAAACAGTGGTCGACATAATAAATAATGGGATATATGGACATTGTGAACTGTCAGTGAAAGTAAATAGCGACAGTTTTTAATTGTGGTAAGTATTATACACGCCAAATGGCATGTCAACTTTTTCGAGAAAGTGTGATTGGAAGGTTTCAGGGCGAATATAACCTAACCCTACCTCCGGGGAGTGAGGGGTAGTCTAAAAGCATAGCTCGATGGAAAGAAGTAGAGAGGTAGTGGATACGAATGGTATTGCTGAAGTAAATAATTATGTGAAGAAACATTAACAATAAAACTGCGTCCGGGTTTGGTTAATTTGCTCAGGAATTGTATACAAGCCTGATTTATTAATCAAGTTCAACGTGAAGCTATCATAATTTAAAATCAACATCCGCCATTTCGATAGAAACTTTGGCAGTTTCGATATGACAATCGTTCACAATAGTTTAAGTTCTTATCTTCATTTCCGTTTCAGTGTCATGCTTTGGTTTTGCGGTTGTATAATTTGTTGTATTTTTAGTTTGTCTGCGTTAAGTAACAATTGGTAAAGTGTATTTTACATCCTTGACCGTGTAAGTAGAGAATTTATGTTATATGTACAATAGTGATGAAAACATTGTCTTTGTTTAATTCCTACTTTTAGTCTTGTCAATGTCAACATAACGAATAGGTAAACAATATGTCGTAGGTTATATCAGTTTTTAATGTAAAAGAGAGAAAACATTTTGTATTGTGTAAAAATATTATCAGAAAGTACAACACGTTATAAAAATTCACAGTGGTACTAAAATAAATGGAAAGCCAAATATAGGCCTATTTGTTGTATCTATTGAAAGAGGTGCATAACCTCTAAAGAACAAGACATGGAGATTGTATTAGGCCTACTGTCATTTTAACATGTAATCCATTAATATGGTCTTTAGCGTTTTATTATAGAATAATTAGGTGTATTTGCATGTATACTTACAAAAATACCGGTGACTAACACAGAATTGCACTAATTGCACTAAGCTAGGTAGAGTTCCCAACTTTGAGTCTGTGAATTCCATGACAGCTTAGGCCTATACGAGGCTTGTGTAGAAGTGGGAGTTTTTAACTAAAA
The DNA here is from genome assembly GCF_040183065.1 of Periplaneta americana. Lineage (NCBI taxonomy): Eukaryota > Metazoa > Arthropoda > Insecta > Blattodea > Blattidae > Periplaneta > Periplaneta americana. The sequence continues at coordinate 47,684,381 of NC_091127.1, read as the reverse complement.
ACAATTTAAGAGCAATTCGTATAGTTTTTATATGGAAACAATCTATTTGAATAAAGTACAATCCAATACAATAAGGTATTATCATGTTAATGTAATATGTTGTTTGTCGTAATCTACATGCTAATCACATTTCGAGTCCGTTTAATTATCATAAACAGCAAATTAAGAGTTATTATACTAGTTTGAAGTTTTTTTAAGCATGTAGGCCTACTCGGGTATTTAGCTTGAGATTTGACTCTATTATCATATGGGCCACTCTTAACACAGTCATAGAATTCAACACATGACATGTTGGTTCATTTTACGACGCTTTATCAACTGCGATGGTTATCTGAGTGAAATGAAGTTGATAATGCCAGTGGAATGAACCCAAACCCAGCGCCGAAAGTTACCCAATACTTAGCATAGAACATGTTGGAATTTAGTTTCACTTAGATTTCTGCTTTTAGCTGATTGTCAGTCTCTTTATGGTGTCTGTAAACTAAAAATAAAAATCTTCTCTCGTTAGGTCGAAGCATCGACAACAGACACTGATAAAACAAAGAAACTAGTTTCAAAAGCTCCTTATATTTTGACACTTAAAAAAAAAGTTTTTTCTTCTACTGAGAGTGTGAACTGAAATTTTAAGGATTTAGGCTAGCCTATTATATAATTTTGCAACTTATCCATATTATAGCCTACATGAATACTGAGCTGAAGACAATTAAGCAACATTTCTAGGTCACTTCATGTGGGTAAAGTTTTCAAAGACAATTACCAGACATTTAAGAAAAGAAAACTGCCGATTCAAAGTTATACTAATTTGAAAGATTAGGTACCGGTAGGCCTACTGTAAAGTTTTGTCAAAAAGAGGAGATGGACTTGACTTAAACTTCTTTCTTAAAATTCCTGAATTTTTGCCTTCCTGGTGAAGTAAAGAATTGCTCCGGAACATAGCATGTACTGTACAATTCTGCCGAATCGTGGATGATTGGCCTATTGTAAATACAGAGATGAAATACCTGTCAGTGTTCATACATTTTCTGTATTTTCATCGACAGTTATATTTAGCATTTTGGAAAACTATAGGTATACCACGGTACAGTAATCAAATTTTTCCATACGACCTAAACCAATGCTTACTACAGCCAGCTTACTTACGATGCCAGCCTTTTGAATTCTTGCTTCAACTGTCTATGAGGAACATCTTCCTTAGTGTAAGCCATTGAAGATTCAATATAGGTACTGACTGGAGGTCATTGATAAGTTTTCCTTTCAATTGAATTGAATGCATATTATTAAGGTACCGGTAGGACTAATATACTGGTAATTTAGTTTTGACAATAATATGAAAGTTCAATTTTAACATTATAAAATCTTAATCATACCGTACATTTGGAAGGAAATATTCGCATATTGAAGATAGAGTGCATACATTTTATCTTCCCCGACTTGCATTTATGTGCAGCTGCTCTGTGCACTGCCGCATCTGCTCTGCATCAACAAGTGGGGGAAGATAAAATGTATAGGCCTATCCTTATATCATTAATGATTGAACTCTTGATTTTCAGAATATCAGACGAGACTAGCATAAAATCTTGTATTGGGCACGCTTCCGAACAGAGACAGCGGTATTTCCCCTAAGGTTAGAGCTCAGTTTAGGTGTGTGTGTATTAAGCGAAAAAAATGTCATAAAAACATGCGTCCTCTTATTCTCAATATTTTCTAGCCACTAATTTTCGATTAATACACACAGACCTAAACTGAGCTCTAACCTTAGGGGAAATGCCGCTGCCCCTTTGGAAGCGCGCCCCTTGTATTTGCTGACCCATTTTGACTGCAAAAACTCTCTAGAATATATTAATGTAATGTAATGAAATGACATATACGCTCATTATGACGCAAAAGCAACAGTCATGGGATATAATCTCGCGTAGATATGAATATTAAATTTGTCCAGTACCTATATGGTATATTATAGCGTAATTGGTGCAGAATGGTACCTACATAAATATGGTGTCTTCTCTACATCAAGTTGCCATAAGCTAAAATCTCCAATTGATTGCGAAGATCCTTAATATCTAAATATTCTAAATTATGATGTCACTGGAAGGTGTATGCTTCAGTTTAGCACCAATACTATCAAGTTTCTCCTCGATGAGCATATTCCTTTATTGTTTTTTTTAATCTCTTTTGCTTTTTTTACATTTCTTTTTATTTACTTAAGTTATTTATTTTTTTGTTTGGGTTACTGAAAGGCGAATGCTTTAGTTTAGCACTAATACCATCAAGTTTCTCCTCTATGAACTTATGTCCTTTATTGTTTTTTTAAATTTATTTTGTTTTTTATTATATTTTATTTATTTATTTTTTTGTTTGGGTCACTTAACTTAAAGGCGTATGCTTCAGTTTAGCACCAATATCAAGTTTGTCCTCGATGAGCATATGTCTTTTGTTGTATTTTTTATTTTCTTTTGTTTTTTTGTTCTTATTTATTTACTTATTTATTTATTTTTTTATTTATTTTTTGTTTGGGTCACTGAAAGACGAATGCTTCAATTTAGCACCAATACTATCAAGTTTCTCCTCGAACATATGTCCATTGTTTTTTTTTATTTTTTTTTTGTTATTTTTTATTTATTATTATTATTTTTTTTTTGGGTCACTGAAAGGTGTATGTTTCAGTTTAGCACAAATACCATGAAGTTTCTCCTCAATGAGCATATGTCCTTTATTATATTTTTTATTTTCTTTTGTTTTTTTATTATTTTTTATTTATTTATTTATTTATATGTTTGGGTCACTGAAAGACGAATACTTCAGTTTAGCACCAATACCATCAAGTTTCTCCTCGATGAGCATATTGTCGTTGTTCCTGAAATAACTCCTATGTGCAAAATATACAATTTCTCAGTAGGAGGGGGGAAAAAAAAAAAACATTAATTCATCCTATGGCAGCCGTACATAGGGGATTGTGAATTCTTACATTTTCGAAACAAAGAAATATAATTACATGTAGGAGATTTTATTATTTGCTGTATCACTATTTAAGTTATTTAATAGAGCATAAAATGAAAATCGATAAATATGTCACATAGGAGTTATTGCAGGAACAACGATGATATGTCCTTTATTGTTTTTCTTTTGGTCCAATGTAGACGAAGTTTCTCTAAAGATCTGATATAATCCGTCTCTGTGGAGCAGAGACATCAGTGTACTTTGTGAAAAACGTCTTCCCAGTTCTTTTATGGATTTTTTTTAAATACACGATTCAGAAATGTATTCCTGATTGCCATCATTAGCCAGCTGATATGTGCATGAGACAGTAAATGTGAATATGAACAGTAGACCTAACACATTACAGCATAACTTTTGAAAGTAAATTTGAGTGAGGACTTGAGAAATGGTATATTAGTTATTGATTATAGTTCACGTTAACACTTTGTTTGTTGAAAACATTAAATTGTTTAGTCACACGTTAAAAAGTGTTAAAATTTTTAAAAAAGGTTATAGGTCTATACCTTGGACAGATGGCCCGTTTCGACGCGATGTTGCGTCTTCATCAGTGTCTCCTGAACTACTATATTAGTGTGTATCAGCCAATTTTGTGTGCAAGTTATAAGCTTACTGGTATCTGAAGGTATGGCATTAGTGTTCCCAACCATCCAGGAATCGTTCTATGTTTTGTTTCTGGAGGAATTTCACCGAGATGATAAAAGTCCCGGAATTAGAATAATTTCCAATTAGTAACACTTTTGAGCATGAGTAATGTAGAGAGAAAGAAGGTTGAGTCGAGCACAGCTCTTCTTTTAGACAAAGCTTTACAATAGCTTCCAGACAGATATAATTTTTAATTTTTATTAAATGTCTGTTTTGTCTTAGAAAACTTTAGCCATACGGAGTGACCTAGAAATCTTTGTTAATGATCTTCAGCTTAGTAGCCTATTTATGTACAGGGCTACTACAAAGGCTTTATCCGATTCCATAGCCTTGTATTATGAAAAGTATGAGACATAGGCTACATTATTGAAAGTTATACTAATAAAAAGAGAAACTCATCAAGTTTTTGGTCCATCAACTGCTACAAGTGCTCGATGTGACCTCCTCGCGTCACGCGACAAACATCCACTCGGTAGTCTAACTCCTGCCACACCCGCTGAAGCATATCATGATCAACTCTAGCCACTGCCACACGGATCCGGTTATTAAGTTCTTCAAGATTAACTGGCAAAGGAGGTACATACACTTGATCTTTGACAAACCCCCATAGAAAAAAAATCACAGGGAGTCAGATCTGGCGACCGAGGAGGCCAACGGAGAACACACCGATCGTTGTTAGAAGCCCGTTGATGTGGTTGATGCCTCAGTTACATGAAGATAAACCAGGGTTTTTATTTCAACAAGATGGGGCTCCATCACATTTCCATCTGGAAGCGCGTGAGTATCTTAATGAGCATCTACCACAACGTTGGTGTGGACGGGCTTCTAACAACGATTGGTGTGTTCTCCGTTGGCCTCCTCGGTCGCCAGATCTGACTCCCTGTGATTTTTTTCTATGGGGGTTTGTCAAAGATCAAGTGTATGTACCTCCTTTGCCAGTTAATCTTGAAGAACTTAATAACCGGATCCGTGCGGCTGTGGCTAGAGTTGATCGTGATATGCTGCAGCGGGTGTGGCAGGAGTTAGACTACCGAGTGGATGTTTGTCGCGTGACGCGAAGAGATCACATCGAGCACTTGTAGCAGTTGATGGACCAAAAACTTGATGAGTTTCTCTTTTTATTGGTATAACTTTCAATAATGTATGTCTCATACTTTTCATAATACAAGGCTATGGAATTGGGTAAAGCCTTTGTAGTAGCCCTGTACATAAATTACATGAAGATGTTTGCTTTTTAAAAATGTCACTAGATACTCTTAATGAAGATAATGTAGTCCTAGAAAAAAATACATTTTTTTTTTAATCTCCATTTAATATAATGGACTTTTTAAAATAATTTCTTTTGCTTTATCAGTGCCCGTTTTCAATGCTTCGGCCTAATGTGCGAGGGTTTTTAGTTTTAATCCACAGACACCATAAAAGGACTAAGTGTTAGTCACTTGAAAGAAGCTGTTGCTCTTGTAACATGTGGCATGTCATCTTATTAGCAAATCATCAATGGTCAATCTTTCTGGCAGCACAGGACCAAAACAATCTGTCTGGATAAATTTCTGTCACACAGTAGACCTAACTTATTTCTTTTTATTCTTTGAAGTACCTGTACTTTAATTAATATTTTTCTTTACAGGTTGAATGTAATACAGAGGAATAACAGTGAATTCAAGAATGGGTAAAGCAGAACAGAATTTTGAGGAACGTACAGATGCAGGACTCGGGAGTCCGCACTCAGAAGCCAGCAAAATGCTAGAAGCAGCATTGCAGCAAATGGATGGAATAATCTCTGGTAAGTCAACTATTTTTTTTATAGACTTCAAGGTATTTTATGAAAGGCAATTTCTTTTGAACATCTGTATTTTCTGGTGCACTTACAGTTCGCCTAACTGTTCTTGAGCCCTGTGGTAGCACTGCTGCTTTTGAAGAAACATCTCCTGCTTTTTTCCTCTGTTGGTTTCTAGAATCTATTCACACCACACGCCACGGTCTTGCAAACTAATGAAAACATATTTTCATTTGTTGGGCGAAATTATTCTTACTGCCTAATTTTGTACAAGTTTCATTTTCCAAGGAGCCATCATATTTGGAGTAACTACTGAAGCTTTCCTGGCGACGTGATAATTCGAAATTTTCTCGGGCTTCAGCCAGGTCATAAGTTGGTGATTCACCGACGTTTCGAGGATGTTCATCTTCCTCATCTTCAGGGTTAAATGCCAGAGGCACTATAAATTAAGGAGCTGGGTACCCCTACATATCATTTAACCTTGAAGATGAAGATGAACATCCTCGAAACATTGGTGGATCACCAACTTATGACCTGGCTGGAAGCCCGAGAAAATTTCGAATATTTGGAGTGTTTTGAAAAAATATCGCTGAAGTGGAGAATTAGGTACAGTAGCTTTCAACTGTGTTGTTACGACGATATCCAATTGGAACTAAGTACATGATGTTTACCTGTGGCGTCATTGCCAGGAAAATTTTTTTTCTCTCTCCCTCCCTCATTCTTAACATTACTGAGAGACAGTAGTATCACTGTTTGCAACAAGGTTAGATAGTGTTTGATGAGGAGATATATCAGTGTCAATTAGACACACTTTTAGTGTAAGTTTATATAGGACTAGTGGCTTGTGCAGCAAATGCTGCTGCAAACTAAGTTCATTAGACGTAAAAATTGTTCAGATTTATTTTCAATGAAGAATACTTGTCTTTTTTATAGTTATTTGCTTCCATAATAGTGAAACATACTCCCACTGAATGGATTTTTTTAGGCCAAATACTTTTTCTTGAACCTATCCAACTTCAGTTTTTGAGTTTCAACGCGAAAACGCAAGTATCAATGTCAGGACGATAGCAGTAGCTATTTCAGGTCATTGTGGATTGTACGCAAAACTTAAAAAAATGTCAGGTTTGCTAAGCTTTCGAACAATAGCATTCTCGTATAGCTGCTGCATGTAGAACTTGAAATGTAGAGCGTAAAATCATTTTATCCTACTAAGAGATCTTGCTGAAATGATCTGGAGACTACAAAATTTTCTAGGCCTCTTATTTTATCAGTAAGTAATAGCTTTTTATCTTTCCTTAGGAACTGTAATTTTTGCGCTCTCTCGAGCCAATACTGAAGACAGTGACACATATCAATATCTACACTACACCGCCATTAAGTATATGAAAAAGACCCAACCCCACTTGGTTAGTAAATATAAAAATATTTGATTTTTAATAACAATATTATTATCTTAAGTTTTGTAGTTATATATATATATATATATATATATATATATATATATATACAGTCATTCAGTAAATTATAGAAATGAAGATCTAAATTAAGATATTCTCTACATTTACTTACATAATCCCAAAATGTTTCACTTTCATGTCATCAATATTATGTACAATTAATGAAAAATAGACGCATCATGATATTAACTATAATAATATTTAATTTCTAATGGTAATAATGTCATCAAACCACCTCAAGTTTCGTAGATTTGAATATCCAATACACAGCTGTACTCAGAAAATTATACACTACAGAATCAGTTTTTAATAACAAATTGAATTGAGCTCTAAATATGTTGGCAATCCTGCAGGTCATGGCCTTCGTGTAATAGCTAGCCTATTGTTTATTGTAGTGTGTGTTTTGTTCTGAAATTCAATCAAGTCGGCCGTGATTCAATAAAATTAGTTCTCAAAACTGACAACAGATGGATTTTGGAAAACAGGAAACTTATGTAGGAAAATTGACATTTCACTGAAAACTACTATTTTCCCGAAAAACTTTGGATGCCAGGCATGAAAATGAGGGGTCACTCATTAAAATCCGTTCAGCTGTTTTCCCATAATTTCCATTACCAGTTGAAATTATATATATATAGATTTAATAAGAAGATAGGCCTATATTAGTGTCAGTTACACAACTGTTAATGACAAGGTTAGGTAGAATTTGATGAGGAGATATGTTAACGTCAGTTACACCCACTGTCAGTGACAAGGCTAGGTAGGTTTTATGAGGAGATATATTACTGTCAATTACACGCACTGTCAGTGACAAGGTTAGGTAGTTTTGATGATGAGATATATTAGTGTCAGTAACACGCACTGTCAGTGACAAGGTTAGGTAGGTTTGATGATGAGATATATTAGTGTCAATTATATGCACTGTCAGTGACAAGGTTAGGTAGTTTTGATGAGGAGATAAATTACTGACAAGTTGGCCTACTGTCAGTGACAAGGTTAGGTAGGGTTTGGTGAGAGTATATAGTACAGTAATAACAAGTGCTTCGCGCAAAAATGACACAAATGAATGTTAGGTCCATTAAACTTTTGATAGAATATTTTCGTTCCTGAAATTAGTCGATTTCGACGATATTCCCTGGACCACATCATAGAATAGAATAGTTTTAATCACCATAGTATACAAAAGTACAATCTGCTTCGACAAATACTAATGTTACTTTTTTTCTCTCTCTCTCTGTGAGGCCGGAAGGGGAACATTCCTGTGCACTGCTACCTGAGGTCTATTGTGCGCCCCTGGGAGAGTTGCAAGCCCACCGACCGCACCCATGCTGAACCAACCTAACTGCCAACACCTGAAGACCAGTCCTGCCATCCTTCCAAGTCCGTGTACCATTCCAACCCAACAGCCCACAATATAAATGATAAAATAATACAATTACAAACTGTAAAATGAAAATATAGCTACAGATCTTATGATTACATCAAAAGTATTTCTCCATTTTGCTGTGATAATGTGTTGTGATATCTTCGAAAACGTGCATTTTCTTTTAGTGCATTAAAAATCCGCAGTTATAGGCCTACTTCATGAATATTGAACTAAGGAATATTTATTTAGTCACGAACTTTACTAGCAACATTTTGATTTTGTTTGACATCGCTCAGCACGATCCAGTGACAAGTGGTGAGCATAGTTGGCACTGCTGTACTGTTGGAATTATCCATTTGTTCCATAAAAGATATCGACTGTATATATTTGGCGACTACTGTACATCACTCTTGTTTTCTCTACACAGCTGTGACAGTCCCTGTAGCCTGGTTTGTTTATAACAAGTTGCACAACGTGAAGATGAGAATGGGAATGGGTAGACGAGGCTGTATTATATTTTGTGGAATGCACTTCATTACTCGGTATGCAACAATTGAAGCGTCGGCTGGAACAACGTTGTAAGTTACAAAATATTTTCATTTGGCGTGTTTCTGTGTAATAAAGTTGTACGAGGCCTGTCTAAAAAGTATCCGACCTTAAATTTTCCCGCGCAAAATAGTGATTCTAAGGCGGCGCCACTGTGCACGGTGGAAGGAGGAACCGTAATGCGCATGCTTGAATTTTTTCACCGCATCCGCTTGTGCCAGTCACTGGCTGGTGGTCGCCAAGTAAGGTGCTGTTCTAAGTGTTTGTCGGATTTAGTTTTCTCGCAAGATGACTGAACGAATTGAGCAAAGATACTGCATCAAATTTTGTCAAAAGCTTGGTGATTCTCAAAGTCAAACAATTCGTAAGATTCAGCAGGTGTTTGGGGAAGATGCGATGGGTGTAACACAAATTAAGGAGTGGTTCAACCGATTCAAAGATGGCCGCACATCAGCAGAGAGTGAGCAGCGTTGTGGCAGGCCCCAAACTGCTCGGAGTGCAGCTGTTGTTGAGAGGGTGCGAAATTTGGTGATGGCAGATCGTCGTTTGACCATGCGGGAGATTGCCGAAGAGGTTGGAGTGAGTAAAGATTCTGCACATTCAATTTTGCGTGATGATTTGAACATGAACCGAGTGGCTGCGAAATTCGTGCCTAAGTTGTTGTCCCCGGAACAAAAAGACCTCCGTTGTGACGTTGCACAGGACCTTCTGGACACCGCCAACACTGCTCCTGGGTTTCTGAACACTGTGATAACTGGAGATGAGTCATGGGTGTACGGGTACGACCCAGAAACAAAAAGACAGTCGTCGCAATGGAAGCATCCCGAGTCTCCAAGGCCGAAGAAAGCGCGGCACGTGCGAAGCAAAATCAAGGTGATGCTGACTGTTTTCTTTGATGTCCGTGGAATTGTGCATCACGAATACGCACCGGAAGGACAAACGGTGACAAAGGAGTAATATCACGATGTTCTCTGGCGACTCCGTGATGCAGTTCAGCGCAAAAGACCAGACATGTGGACGGCGAACAACTGGCACTTGCATCACGACAACCCCCCCGCACATTCATCCCAATTGATCCACACTTTCTTGGCCAAACATGGAATTACAACCGTTCGCCAACCTCCCTACTCTCCAGACCTGGCTCCTTGCGACTTCTGGTTGTTTCCAAAATTGAAGACACCACTGAAAGGATCCCGTTTTGAGAGTAGAGAAGAGATAATGCGAAACGCGACGACGGAGCTGAACACCATTCCAAAAGAAGACTTCCAGAGGTGTTTCCAGCAGTGGAAGGATCGGTGGGCTAAGTGTGTGCAAGCACAAGGGGCCTACTTTGAAGGGGATTAGGGTCCCAATCCCGTCAGGTATTTGAAAAATTTTTTCTGGCTAAAGGTCGGATACTTTTTAGACAGGCCTCGTATGTCATGTTACCTTGCTATGCTCTTTGGCTTGTAACTGTCCATCAATGCAGTATGTGAAATTTGTCCACTCAAAAGTTTGCTACCCTATAAGAACAACGTTGTACGTGTACACATTTTTGCAGCTCCTGTAAATTTTACCAAATGTAACTTATAACGTTGTTCCAGTCGACGCTCCAATTATTGGACTTCCATGAAAATCTGCAGCGGTAACATTCAGATTATTTACTGGCCATCATTGCCTCAGTAAACATTTACACATAATTGGTACTGCAGAATCTGCTATATTTCCTTTCTGTAATCTTGATAAAGATATAGATCAGGATCTTCATCTTTACTCTCCAACTTGTACTCAATTTTTCAGTCTTTCTGTTAAATCTTGGAGTGCAACATAGTGAATTGCATTGCTCGGCATTAGATACCAACTAACCAACCCTCTTTGTAGAAGTTCTAATGGTATTCAAGAGTGAAAGAAGCTGACAGAATTTGCCAATACTTGTGTGGAGGAAAGATGAAAAGAAAGGAGAGAACTTGTATCTACCCTTTACCAGATCTATTTATTTGATGGACAAACGATACCTCTTCTTTAACCATGTCAGTCACTTGCACTGGTCAGTTCTTCTGCTGTCACGAGTTAATAGTGTACTCCATCTAGTCGTATAGTATGGAATAGGTATTATGATATTCCATTCTCATGTATGTAGTTGTTGTTGGTTAGTTAGCTGTCCTAAAATAGGTCTGAACCTCACAAGTTATACTGTCCGTTACTCAGGAGAAGACGAGGGGCAAGAATGTGACCTCCTTGACTATCGCTGTTGATTATTATAAACATCGCTCAGGTAAGCATCCCAGTAGCCAGGTTATTACTCGTGCAGGAAACATGAGCAACAATGCGTATGGAAATTAAAGCTAAGTTGAACAGAAGGAGACCTAATGTTTCTGCTTACTGCAGTACAAATATTGCACGTGTTGTCGTACGTTATCTGTTCACATCCCTTCCTCCTCAGTCCGCTCTCGTCTTCTCCTGAGTCACCGTCAGTAGGTCTCGCAAGCAGGGAATACCGACGGAAGGAATGCGAATGAAACAATGCGATAAGGAAGAGCGGGCGACAGGAAAGGTCACGAGATAGCTTGAATGATATTCAAGAGTACAGTCGGAAGAGAAATGACATCGATTGAATCAGTCTTGCGTTGTGGTAGTTACATTACGACTTTAGTTTGTTCCATTGCATGTGAATACGTGTCTTGTATTGCGCGGTATTATTATTTCATTCGTAAACATATGTAACGCGTTTAATTAACTTCGAATTTTTCTCTTGCTACGTTCTTTATTTCCACAGCGATGTCCTCATTTGTTCATCTTCTTGGAAGAGACAGTACTTCCATCGGCTCGCACCTCTCCCCCCCCCCTCGGCATGCCAACATACACACGTCAAAACAGACAGCAACGCCACCATTGCTTTGCGGTAATCGTTCCTTGCGCGAGCTATATACCAATAAGGCACCATTTATGAGGCAACTAGGCCAGGAGATAATGGAATAGGGTGGCCAGTTCCTTTCCCCCTCCATTGCATATATCGCCGATTAGCTACATATGACACTAATCAGTACATGTAGTTATGGGTGTTTAAATTAAATTAAATTAAGGTTTATTTAACGATGCTTACAATTGCCGAGGTTATATCAGCGTCGCCGGTGTGCTGGAATTTTGTCCCACAGGAGTTCTTTTACATGCCAGTAAATCTACTGACATGAACCTGTCGCAATTAAGCACACTTAAATGCTGTCATGTAGCGTTGTATGCAATGGAGGGAGAAAGGAATTGGGCTACCCTACCCCTTTAACTCCTGGCCTAGTTAAGGTATCACTTGTGAGGTTAAGACCTGTCTTCGGACAGTTGACTAAAAAACAAAATGCCATCGACCTGGGCCAGAATCGAACCCACAACCTCGGGCACAGAAGGCTAGCACTCTGACAGCAACCTTCCATGCTGACTAGTTATGGATGTAAGTAGCGTGATTGTTGCACTAGAAATATAGGTCTTCTAGTCTATGTTGAATTTGTTTGGGTTAACTGAGGTTAGAATCAGTCACTGCTCAGCAACATACCCATAAACAATGAAGTTTGTTCATTGAAATGGTACTTACAGTGGGCAAGATCAGAGAACTATAGTCGCGCCGCTCTTATTTCCGGCAGCCAATCACATTGCAGGTCGGCTACATTTAATCGTCTATGTCTTGTCATTCGCTGCTGATGACGTTATGCACTCCCTAAGGCTGTATAAATACTGAATATAATCGTGCGCCATTTTGGTTCTTGCATTGCTGTTTGCAGCAAGCAGACGAAAACTATGTATACTACACCGTTAAACATTATCATGTCGTAGCTCCTATGAAAGCCAGTCAATCGTGCTGTAATTTTTAGGATTCGTAGATAAATGTCTAAGAAAAGCATAGGAAAAAATTCGGAATCAAAATCTTTTCTGGAAAGTGAGGGGAAAAAATACTAACTTCGAAGTGACCCATTCAAAATAGACATTGACACCCTCAAAAGTTGATAAGCGACAAACTTTTTTATTTTTCACTTTAGATAGGGGTTCAAAGCGAGAAAAATGTTTAGAAAGAATGAAAATTACTTTTAAAAGTGGCTGATACTCAAAATGTTTGTTGCTTTTCGAGTTACGGCGAGTTGAACAGGAGCGATTTTGCTTCGTGGAGAACAGAAGTCTCAATTTTGGTCTGTTAAAGACGAAAGGATGGACGGTTGTTTACTATAGAAATCCTCGCGCTGCTTTCAGTGTTTACAAAATCGTGGGCTGAGAGAGTCAGGATTCTGTTGGACATTTTTGGTGAAAATGAGTTTGTTTTATCGAAATATATTGTACTTTTCATGTACCTTTAACACGCAGAAAATTTGTAATATTCGTTATTTTTGCTCCTATTTTATTTTGTCAGAATTTTCACGTTATTTGAGAAATACAAGGTTGCATTTCAATCTTTCTTTCCTTAGATATTTATCTATGAATCCTAAAAGTTACAGTACGATTGATTGACAATCATAGGAACCACGACGTGATAATGTTTAACTGTGCGGCAAATAGCGTCGTCTATTAACTACAACCGGCAACGAAAGAACTAAAATGGCGAACGATTATACTTATCCAATCTTTATAGAACCTGCACTTCCTAGGACGTAAGCAAAGAGGAGGAACCACGCCGGAAATAACAGCGACGCGACTATAGAATTTTTTTTCCGAGGTTCTTCAAGTATTTCTCTCAACTTCACAAAATTTTACTTCCACCAACACTCCTCATTTCGCCGTAACTTTCCCCTTTTTCATACTATTTAATGTACAGATATATGCAATATAGCACACTGGCTTTGGTTGATGTCAGATGGAATGACCAGCCATATGCTTTCTGTGTGTATGGATCAGTAAACACTTATTTAAACAGCAAAGGAAATATATAGACTGATTTCATTTGTTCAACTGTGGTTGGCCTAATGACAGCTAGGTAACTGTCTATCCTATCTTTGTGGTACAGTGAGTTAAGCAAGACCTGTCCTGTTACCTTATCTTGTGTCGTGGCTTTATCACCTATGGATTTGAAGGAAGAAGAAAGGTTAGTCTCAGATGAACTTCCGTGTCGGTAGATTCGTATAATGTTAGCCATCATGAAACAAACTCTTTCTGATAGCTCATTCTTTCCTTTTCGCACAGCTCATTTGCCATGTCTCACCTCCTCACCTATAGCTGTCACTAATCACGTGCGCAGCAGACTGAAAGATGTTCTGTTATACCACAGTCTAGTATACAGTCACGAAGCTTGAGTTTATGAGGGTACTAGGAACAATAGACTGTGCAGGTACTATTTCGCATTGTCTGTGATGAGGCGATAGTAGCGATCCTAGCGGTTAGCAACTATGTATGGATGCATATTTACTACGTATTGAGTTTCGTGACTGTATATACTAGACTGTGATTATATTGTGGTATACAGGTGTTAAGATGATGTTCAGAGGAAGATTCTGGATAAACAAATCATTGCAATGTTGACTACTATACATAAACATCACTTGGAGGTTTTTTTTACAGAAGCCACAAAATACAGAACTCGTGATTTCATAATTACAATACGGTATTTATAATGAAACCATGTATTGTGGGTCCCTATCACCACAACATGGCGCGTCCTCAGGTTGCGGATCGAGGAGACGGCCTCCAGATATGGAGGGTAGCTGTGAATATATTGAATAAGCAGTCGCGGACAGCCGATGAGGGGTGGTCCTCCAGCTTGGGGGTTGGGCGAAGGGCTAACAACCCATCACCGTAAAAAACAGCTTGTTACGAAACCTTCAAATAGCCCTCGGAATGGGACTGATGCTCTGGCACGACCACAACACAGGACCGGTTGTTCTTTATGGTTGTGAAACTTGGACTCTCACTTTGAGAGAGGAACATAGGTTAAGGGTGTTTGAGAATAAGATGGTTAGGAAAATATTTGGGGCTAAGAGGGATGAAGTTACAGGAGAATGGAGAAATTTACACAACACAGAACTGCACGCATTATATTCTTCACCTGACATAATTAGGAACATTAAATCCAGACGTTTGAAATGGGCAGGGCATGTAGCACGTATGAGCGAATCCAGAAATGCATATAGAGTGTTAGTTGGGAGACCGGAGGGAAATAGACCTTTGGGGAGGCCGAGACGTAGATGGGAGGATAATATTAAAATGGATTTGAGGGAGGTGGATATGATGATAGAGACTGGATTAATCTTGCACAGGATAAGGACCGATTGCAGGCTTATGTGAGGGCGGCGATGAATCTGCGAGTTCCTTAAAATCTATTTGTAAGTAAGGCCGTGTCTCAAAGCTCAAGTCCATACTACACACTAGTGACTAGCAACTAGGTGACTTGTAAACTACACACTAGGGAGCTTTGGACATGTATGCTTGAAACATGGCTTTCTTCATAGACTATTTTTCTAAAAACCATGACATCACGGTGCAGCACTGAATTAAGAAGGCAGTGTCTTAATGCAGTATCATTACGAGTTATGTGGAAAAGATAAGGGCTTAATATATTACAATAATGTTTAAAACCTTGTACAGAAGGTACTAACAATGTCAGTGTTCTACATTATATTTACATTATTTCACTTCCAAAGCGTTTTCAGATTTCATAACCCCAATTGCTGATGAGGTATCCATGTTTGTTTAGTGAACAAGTCAACAATCAAGCAAGCATTTTCGTTTACTAGCTACTACGGACTTGATTGCTATGCACTATGTAGCTTTGGATCATTCATTGACTTCTGACGTCACATCCGGCTAATTAGTCAACAATCTAGTTCACTTCAGCTGAAAATGTAGCTTTGAGACACGGCCTAAGTAACCGACAAACTTCAAGGGTATGTTTGAAGGAGGTATCTGAGTATTTTGAGGTAAGAAATCAATGATCATTGGAGCTCTATTTTGAAGTTATAGAGGTTTATTTGTTGATGAACAAAACCCTGTGTGACAACTACATCGTCACTATCTCATGTTATCCTTCCTCCTCTGTCATGCTCTGGGTATGAAAGAACGTGTTCTGATTCGTAATTGAAGAGGTGACGCTAGGTTATGGTCAGCCACGTCACCTGACTTTATACTTATTGACTTCTTTTGTGGGGATAAATCAAAAGTATAGTGTACACAATGCCTGGAAAAATAAATAAGACTTGATGGTATTATTTCCACATGTGATGAGGTGTGCACTAC
The DNA here is from genome assembly GCF_040183065.1 of Periplaneta americana. NCBI lineage: Eukaryota > Metazoa > Arthropoda > Insecta > Blattodea > Blattidae > Periplaneta > Periplaneta americana. The sequence continues at coordinate 47,668,414 of NC_091127.1, read as the reverse complement.
TCCTGGAATACTAGAGTGGGTACATCAGTCCAGTTTATGATTTGGGGTTTGACACTTTGTCCTGATGTTCATGGGTGACATTTAAAAAATATCCATGTCCATGTACCTTACGATAATTAAATGGATCCTAAAAATTTTGTTGCCTTATTGATCTTTCATATGATCCAGCTTGTGTGTTTTTTTCGAGAACTTAGAAAGAAGGCTTGTGTGCTAAGGGGTTGGCTCGCGAGTCAAATGCCGACCATTGAGTTATGAGTAATTAACACTATTAACACTATATGACTCTGACCGTATTTGATTCTTTCTATAAGAGCCATATACACGCAGAGACTTATCTGGAGGTGAAGTCTGTACAAACCTAAATCCACAGGCAAAGCTCTTTGTATATGGACGAAAAGTATTACGACCTTTGGCCTTGAAATGCCTCCAGACTTTCTGAGCTGCTTGAATTTTTCCGACTGTAGCGGTCTCCAAATTAAGCGGGAGAAAAAGTAAACATAGAAACAAATGTCAACAAACGATACTGCGAGAATGTGGTCGACATTTTGTCATTGTTTCGTTTTTAACCCTGATCACATATGTAACAGATTGGCCATCCCCATGTTAAAAACGGTAACATGTAAAAGAGAACAACTACCGGGATCGTCATTATCGATTAGTAACGACCGCTAGATGGAAGTACAGTTGGTCCATATGCAGTGAGCTCTATTCTAAACTGGAGGCACCACCACAATGCTCTTTCCTGTCTGAAAACGTGACTGTAGACGCCATGTTGGTGAGGGTATTGTTCTCTCTTTCTAACTAATGTGTTTCAATGAGTCTTTCGTGAGGTTGATGTCACACATGCGCAGTGAGCAATAAGAATCCCGTTATTGTGTATGATAGCATTCACTGCAAGAGAGACAAGGACAACACTATATTAGAAAGAGATAGCAATACGCTCAGGCGCTCAGAATTCGCGTCACGCTTTTAAAGCATTGAGTTGTGCCTCCAATGTAATATAGAGCTCACTGTCCATATGTAGGATTCTGAAATCACAACTGACTTATGTTTGTGTTAATTATACAACAGAGTGGGCCATGAAAGTTTAACGATTTGTTGTTACTTTATGTGTACAATTATTCTTACGAGGACTAAAACCATTCTTCAAGTTTGATTATTTATTATATTGTATTTGCTCTACACACAATTGAAATGGGAGTTACAACATGACTTCTTCTATTTTTTTAATTTAGTAGGTTATTTTACGACGCTTTATCAGCATCTAAGGTTATTTAGCGTCTGAATGAGGTGAAGGTGATAATGCCGGTGAAATGAGTCCGGCGTCCAGCACCGAAAGTTACTCAGCATTTGCTCATATTGGGTTGAGCGAAAACCCCGGAAAAAACCTTAACCAGGTAACTTGCCCCGACCGATAATCGAACTCGGGCCACTTGGTTTCGCGGCCAGATGCGCTAACCGTTACTCCACAGGTGTGGACAACTTCTTCTACTGTCGCTAGATAAAACTTGTTGCCTTCAAAGCCCATAAGAGTGATCAATCAGTTATATGTGATCTAGGGTTTTTAAGCAGTTCTCTGTAGCGAAATGGCGGCAAACTATGAAAGTACAGATTTAAGGAACTATTCTCACGCATTTTTACGAATGTAAGACCATGACGGAGTAGTATTTTTCGAGTGATCACATTTCTCAACGGAAAATTATTAATTTAAACGATTTCTTACGACTTCTTTGTGAACTGTAAAGGCTGGTTCACAATAAACCGGAAACGAGAATCGGAACGAAAACGAAAACGGTAAAATTGTTAAAATATGTACATTTAAATGTGAGCATTTACAATTAACGAAAAGCTTGCCGGAGCCCGAGATCGGGAACGGAGAATTGGCCAAGTTTCAACTTTGGCGTTCACGTTTCCGATCACAGCCCACTACATTCATTCTATTGCCATCTAAAAGCTATTTTGTCGTCGTATATTTTGTAGCAAGAAGACCGTGACATAACCTATGCATTATTTTGTTCTGTGCTGTGCATCATGGAGCAAGTTTTATTTGATGAGATTCTAATATTGAGTGTTGAGGAAAATCCACAAGTTTACGATAAGTGGCGCGTCTCGTATAATGATGAGAAAATGAAGGAGAATATGTGGCTTTCAATAGCTGCATCTTTGGACACTGATCGTAAGTGAATCATATTTTATTACTGTATTGGTTGTATTACACATTACATATTCATGCTTCAATTCAATAACTACTGTTGTGTTCATTTTTGTTCTATTACAAATGTTTCTTCTCTAATTTATTTTACGTTATGGTAGACTTAAAATAGGTTGTGATAATAAAGATGCATGGGCATATTTATAGTACCGTTGAAATTTTGAAGTTGGTTAACCTGTGTTTATGTTGGCTGCCTTGTACTCATGAGAGAACGCCATTGGTCAATTATACACAAATAACATCAGAATGAGTAATATCGACTTTACATATCGTTATTGACATACATATCGATATGCATAGTCGTCTATGTTCTCGGTTTATTGTGAATCAAAAATTTTCATATTCACGTTCTCTGCTTCTCGTTTTCACTCTGGTTCTCGTTCCCGGTTTATTGTGAACCAGCCTTAAGTCTAAGAGGGAAGTCTGAGCGTGTATGGAAAACCATTCAATTCAGACATAGATCTATCTCCCTGAGGTAAATCTTACAAAATATGGTCTACGATAAGCCTTTACGTGTATGCCCTTTACTTAAATGCAATGGGTCTTGGCAGCGAATAGAATATGATACGATGAAATAAAATAAAATATCTTATGAAATTATAGGTTATTATCTTTATTTTATTGTTATGTATTCTGTTCGAGAAGTAGTCCTATTAAATATCACGCGAGGTTTCCATTTCCTCTTGGATAAATTTACGAGCGCTTGTAATAAAAAATTTAGTGTAGGCCTACTTACAAAAGTCTAGTGTAGTCATAAAAATCTAGTGTGTGGCTATCATCATGTATGGAAAATTTCGCTTGAACTAATGTTAAGTAACTTTCGGCTATTTGATTGATTCTGAATCATTGTAATGTATCACTCAGGCTTATACTCGTATTATTCGTCTTAAGCGCTCTTAATTGACCCATTGTCGGTGGAATATTTGCCTCTGCATTGGGAACCATACCAATTATGTCTCTTTAACAAAAGCGACATTGGATGTCAGCAAGAGAGAATGAGGTACATTGTCTTCAATTGCAGGAAATGCGAGCGAGCAGGAGTGCTTGTTTGGCACAAGAATGGTCTTTTTGGGATATTGAGCATTCATTGGGAAGAATAGAGAGGATTGGGGGCAGCGGACGTAAAAGCAATCTTACACAGAGAATAGAATCATACATTGGAATAATGTTACTGTCTGAAACAGTCAAGGCATGCATTTCATAGTTCATTATAGAGTAAAGATAGGAGAATGTGTTCCAGGATAAAGCAATTAATTGTTTTTGTGGATTTCCTTTTGAATGAATGTTCGACGTGTCGACAGAAGGTTTAGAACAAATGGTTATTGCTTAATTTTGTTTTAGAACGTGTCAGAATATTATATCTAGCATTAAAGGCGTGAAATATTTCTTTAGATTTTTAATGTATTTGCCAAAAAGAGTTCATTATCCAAGTTACATTAATAGTAAAGCAGTCTGTTTTCTGAAAGGAAGAGCCTTCATTAGTGCAGTCTGTCTTGAAACTGACTGAGTACAGGAGAAATTACTGAGTGAACAATCCTTCGCGCGCGCCCTTTCACGGCATACGGCTAGGCGGCGGAACCAGCTGCTAAGCCGGTTATAAATTCTCCGCCTCCACTGCGCTCAAGGTCTCGTCAGGCGTCAGTGTGAGTTGTACTCTTACAAGATAAGTACGTGTTCTTTAGGCGACGTAATACAGTGTGTTTATTAAGTTAATATGACTCAATTCAGGTATATTACCCAAAGAATATTCATGTATGATTAATACGTGGGTACAGTATCGGCTCGTGCTATACGGAGATTATTTCAAGAGAGATTCCCTGATATCCAAGTTTTTAAGTATTTATTAGTAATAACTAAGCTTAGTATTTCAGCTACGTCTAAACTGGAATGCAGTTGCCTACTCTCATACTGTACCTGACGTCACAGCCCAGGGATACGTCCCGTCTGATACAACATAGAACCGCATCTTACTCTAATTTGTGTTGAAGCCAGAACACGGTCATAGTGAGTGCTTTAAACCAGTGAAATGTAAAAGTCGTATTATTTACTTAACGTAACATTTGTATTTGTGACGAGGTAAAATGCTGAAGACAAAAAGTTCGAAGTATGAAAGGCTGGAGGACTTAATTCAGGAGTTCGGAGCCAATAATAATTTACATTACATGTAAGTTGTGGAAAATAGATATAAAAGTTACAAGAAAACAGTGCATTGAAAGACATTGCAATACAAAAAGACATAGAAATATGGTTGAACGTAACTCAAAACAAGCAGTACCATCAAACTCAGAGAGAGTATGATAAGAAATCCATATTTTGCAGGGATCTATGTGCCATGATGGTCAATGCCAATATACGGCTAAATAAATTGAACAATAAACACTTTAGAGAATTTATAGAAAAGTACACGAAGGAACATATTCCAAGTGAGCCCCAACTCCGTCAGCACTTTGTACCCACACTTTATGAAGAAAAAATATTTGTCACGCAGGTAGGTCCTGGTCAACTTCGGGCTGTTGCGCCGTTAGATTATAAAGTCGGCAGTTGCTCTGCTTTTATTTCAGGTTGGATGTACTCTATGAACATGCAGAAGAACATGTTTGTCTCTTTCTCTGCTGCATCATCTGGGTTCCACCTACTATATATACTATTTACCCGCAACTTGAGTCTTTTGGTAGCAGTAATACTAAGCTTAGTAATAACTTACGCGAAAAAATTTAGGTGGATTTTTTAAAGTATTTATTAATGTTTATTAATAAGAACTTACGCGACAAACTGTAAGTACGTCTATTTTTAAGTGTTTTATTAGTAATAATTTACGCGAGAAAATGTACGTAAATTTGCAGCGGACTTCCCGACACCCGTTCACCGCGGTTATCGGCTTGACTGGCCCAAGACCCGTAAGCAGTGGAAGCGGGCGCGCGGAAGATTGTTCACCCATTATTATTGCTTACCTATTACCTATTATTCTTGCTGGCCTTTTATGCCCAAGGTTGCGGGTTCGATCCCGGGCCAGGTCGATGGCATTTAAGTGTGCTTAAATGCGACAGGCTCATGTCAGTAGGTTTACTGGCATGTAAAAGAACTCCTGCGGGACAAAATTCCGGCACATCCGGCGACGCTGATATAACCTCTGCAGTTGCGAGCGTCGTTAAATAAAACATAACAACCTATTATTCTTTGAATTTGATAGAACGGATCAACAAAATCTTTCGAAAATTTTTAATGGATATGATCTTAGCAAATGCCATGAAATGTTTTATTAGAAGCACTTGAATTATCTTCACCGATTTTACAAAATTCCCAGAAATTAATCGTTATTAGATACAAGACTGCGGCCTTTCCCTTTGATGTTCGTGCATTTGTTGATAGAATTGTAACATATTATTATTCATTCATTCATTTAATGTTCTGCCATATAACTTGAGATTTTCGTGAATCTGCATAGTCGTACCTAACTTAAGTAAGAACCTATTTTCATTAATTCCCTCTGCTCTCTGATGTCTCCTCCTCTCTCGCTCTTGCCACTGTCCTGTATTTCTTATCACCCACTGGGGGAGCATTTAACCCCTTGCGACTATATACGCTTCGATATCACAGCAGATATTCCCTATAGAGGCAATTCAGGAGCTAGAAACCAAAGTCTGTCATGAACAAATGCGAATTGGTGCGCCATGCCAATGTCCGTTCTCATACGGTACAAAAGTCAAAGGGCAGCCCTATTCAGGAACTCTGTTTAGATCGTTGAGCATCCAATCTGCATTCACTACAAAGAACGTTCATCCCCTAATCGACATCACACAGGCTGGTCCATAAGTTCGAGTAACTTAAGACAGTATATGGTTATTATAATAAGTGATACCTATGTTAAAAGAGTGGCGCGGGATAAATTTCCTCCCCTGAAAAAATCAACTGCACTCTATAGATAATTAAATACCGTAAAATGTACGTAGAAATGTATTATTTGTAGGGCCCAGTAATCAATGAATTGTCCGTTTAGTAAATTTATCAGTTTTAAAAAACTATTTTAATTCAGTCGCGAAGTGTCATTACCAGGGCTAGAATTTTGATGACCTTAAATCATGAAAAAAAAATTCCTAAAAACAATGCATTTATGATCTAAAAATCTTTCAAAAATGCCCTTAAAATGCCTTAAAATTGTTCTTACATAATTGGCTTAGTAGGAAAAGAGGTTTTGTACTACTTAATATTTAGACTAGCAATTAAATTAAATTCTAGTTCCAACATTCAAGTTTATTTAATTTTACATAATTTTTTCTAAGCAGTACACTTTAATTAGTTATTTTATCTGATGTAGTTTCCATGTAGCCCACTACAAGGTCACTCTTATCCGGAACTAGCAGATATAGAGGAGTCTATATTGAAGGGGTGGTTGGACGGATCCATTACATGGGGTATACTACGTTAAAATAGCAATATTTGTGTAGAAAAACGATTAAAATATTGTACAAGATGATGGGTATTAATGGACAAAATATGTAGGCCTAGAGAAAATATCAAAGGAAATAAACATTATTTTACATTAAATATGGGGATTTATGGCCAACATTAAATGAAAATGCCCCACCTATGACCGAATAAAACAAAAAATGCTCTTATGAGTTGAAACAGGCAAAAAATGCAAGAAAATGCCCTAACAGATATGTCTTAAAACACTCAGCTTATCACATAACATAAAAATACTAAAGCAGCAATGTTTCTGACTTATTAGAAAAAAAAATGCAATTTCATAAAAATCCCAGCCCTAGTCATTACGGAGTGTGCCGCCGCTTGGTGGACAACGATGCGTCGCTGATGGGCAGAAGATGGGATGAATGAACTCACGATGCGTTTAGTTGATCTTACGCACGAGTTCAAATTCTGTGACTTTAGGTTACATTCTCTAGGTAAACTTAAACGTAAATATGACTTAACATGCAAGCTAGGAGTCATTCAATTAAATGCGACTATTAACTTACTATTAACAATACTTCCTTTTACATATAATATTCTTATTGAATTTGGTATTCCCAAGAAACTAGTTATATTAATTAAAATGTGTCTCAGTGAAACGTACAGCAGAGTCCATATATAGGCCAATTTCTGTCGGATGATTTTCCAATTCTCTGCGTGCTAAAGCAAGGATATGCACTATAACCTTTACTTTTTAACTTTGTTCTACGAGGCGCGTCCATAAAGTAACTTTCCGGCTCGCCCCACAGCTAGCAAACCATATGTTGCGCGAAGCGACTGCGTGTACGTGATAGAGTAATGTCATGGATGAATATATAATAGGATGCGAAACTTACTGAGTTTCCCGTAACACATACTAGAGGCGTTGTTGTAGAAATTGACCTTGCTGCCACCTGTTGGGGAGAGGGGCATTACATCTAGCAGCGCACCAAGTAGCGAAAAGAGTAATTACTCCATGCATTTAGCAGCGCACCTGGTGACGAAAATGTTAAACTGTGCAGAAAGTATTCCCTCCCACCCTCATCGATATTCAAAACTAACCCAATTTAAAATAAAACATTTACATTTTTATTCCTCACAACATCTTCTACTGAAAATTCTGACCGGAGCCAACAGGAAGATAAAAGAGACGATCTATTTTACACTACCCGATTAAAATATAATCAGAGACAAAAAATAAAGCAAAAGGTTAGATAATTGGGATTGTATTCTTTGGGTATTTATTGTACAGCGCAATGGAAAAGTCTGCAAGAACTACTTAGATAGTTCAATTTATTATATTACTTTACAATACATTCAACAACATTATTTTTACAACGTTCATACACTGCTTATACACACGCGTAGTATCACTTTATGTTCACTTATTAGCAAGTTTCTGTCTGCCATCTCGTCTCCTGACTCCTCGAGCAATATCTCGAACGGATAAATAGAGAACTCTGGGTAATGTACCCAACACGTAGTTCTAATGTTCACCACCTACGACGTTGGGCGCTGATCATCTTATTTCAGCCCCCCGCCGCCAGATGGTGCTGACCGCAAGTTTCGCATCATATTATATATTTATCCATGGTAATGTCTTGGCATGACGCAAGCGCTAGCGGAACTTCCCGAGAGCTCTCAGTAGCTTCGTTGCATTGATTGAAGATGGAGTTCGTATTCCAGCTCCCGCCGCCTGTGAAGTGCGATTAGTGATAAAGTTTTTGAATGCACAGGGCATAGCGCCGATTGAAATTGATCGTCAGCTGTGCCAGGTCTATGAGCAAGCAGATGGTACGTTGCTGCTGTAGACATTTTCAGCAGGATGCCAAAATGTGCATGACGAGGAGCGCAGTGGGAGGCCAACCATTATCACAGACGACCTTGTGGAGCAACGCACCATCTGCTTGCTCATGACGTTAGACCCATAGACCTGGCACAGCTGACGATCAATTTCAATCGGCACCATGCTCTGTGCATTCAAAAACTTTATCACTGACCGCACTTCACGCGGCGGAAACTGGAATAGGAACGTCCATCTTCAACCAATGCAACGAAGCTACTGAGAGCACTCGGGAAGTTCCGCTAGCGCATGCGCCATGCCAGGACATTACTCTGTCACGTACACGCAGTCGCTTCGCGCAACATATGGTTTGCTAGCTGTGGGACGAGTGGGAAAGGTACTTTATGGTCGCGCCTCGTAGAATATGAAATTAGGAAAGTGCAGGATAACAGGGAGGGTTTGGAATTTAACGGTTTAGATCAGAAGATTGTTCACGCAGTATTACTTACCTATTACCTATTATTCTTTGAATCTGATAGAACGGATCGACAAAAGCTTTCGAAAAATTTTAATGGTCAATAGTAGTATGACGTAGTAAAAGTGTAATAATCAGAAAAAAATATTTTAGATAAAAAATAAGAACATAAAATCAACATTATTTAAAAAAAATAAATATATATTTTTTATAAATTGTTTTTATTGATAAATCGATGTTAGTTTCTTGAGAAACCTTGTATCTTTATCCTTTAAAACTTTCAGTACGGTGCCGTCAATAGTTTCTGAGATAATGGGTAATTAAATAAGTAAATTTATCATTGACTGTATAGGGTCTCCCCTTAAATATTGTATATATTTTCCGAAGAGCTCTGTGAACATCCGATTTCGGAATGTGTAGTTCAATACTTGTTCTTGTGATAATTTATATATTTTCTTGGACTCCGCTAGAATGCTTCCCTAATGCATTTACTTGCTTCATTTGAGATGTATTTATTTATATTTTACATTTCCTGTCTATCAGAATGTCCCATTTTACCTTGATGCTGCAGCTTCGCCCATACATAGGCACTTTCTTAATAACAATTTCTAATTTTACATAATGGAGAAGAATGGAGCGTATGAAATGGACAGACAGAATAAGAAATGAAGCTGTGTTGGAAAGAGTGAGTGAAGAAAGAATAATGCTAAAACTCATCAGAAAGAGAAAAAGGAATTGAGTCACTGGCTGAAAAGAAGTTGCCTACTGAAGGATGCACTGGAAGGAATGCTGAACGGAAGAAGAATTCGGGTCAGAAGAAGTTATCAGATGATAGACGATATTAAGATATATGTATCATTGAGGAGACAAAGGGGAAGACATGTAATAGGAAAGATTGGAGAAAGCTGGGTTTGCAGCGGAAGACTTGCCCTTGGCCAGGACACTTTGTGTGTATGTGTGTGTGAGAGTGTGCGTGCGTGTTTTTATTTGTATTTTTTTAATTAACTGAATGCCCCATTACGTAGTAATACTACATGCTTTGTAATTTCAATACATCAGTTTACAGTACCTAACATATTTACAATATACAAGAACTTTAAAAAATATGAATTTCTGAATATTCTACTGAATATACAAACGTTTTTTCTGACATTTTGACAATTTTAAAATTTGTTGTTATATAATTAATAATAATGGCTAGTGTTTCAACTTATTTACTACATACCTATAACTATAATAAACTCACCTACTAAAGTTACAATACTCTCTACTATGAGTACCTCAATATTAACTTAAGTTAAATTTGAAATTTATGCAGATATTACTTAAATTGAAATCTGTCTTAATGTTGAAATATTATTTATGCTCGACCATGCCGAAATGTAGTAATTATACACCTGGTACTAGCCCTTTAATGCACCTCATTAAAGTACACCTATTCATTAAAGTTCAGGTGTTCAGCCAATGACAAATTACCTTTGTACCATTATAAAACCGCAAGTATCGATTATTCTCGGATATGCAATCGAAAGACAATTAGCGAAAAGTCACGGAGCTGGAAATCCAATACTGTCGCAGGAGGTTATGTTCTGTTACTATAATAATTAGCGTTAATTGTAAATAATATTCAAATAAATTCAATTTGTCATCTCGTTTTTCAATTCTAAATCAATTTCCAGGCTATATCAAGGCTAATGTTCATCTTATTCTCTACGTTGAAATATTATTTATGCTCGACCATGCCGAAATGTAGTAATTATACACCTGGTACTAGCCCTTTAATGCACCTCATTAAAGTACACCTATTCATTAAAGTTCAGGTGTTCAGCCAATGACAAATTACCTTTGTACCATTATAAAACCGCAAGTATCGATTATTCTCGGATATGCAATCGAAAGACAATTAGCGAAAAGTCACGGAGCTGGAAATCCAATACTGTCGCAGGAGGTTATGTTCTGTTACTATAATAATTAGCGTAATTGTAAATAATATTCAAATAAATTCAATTTGTCATCTCGTTTTTCAATTCTAAATCAATTTCCAGGCTATATCAAGGCTAATGTTCATCTTATTCTCTACGTTATATATCGGCCTCGGAAAAAATCAATACTTTCGCGTCTGCGCACATCTCACAATTCAGGTCAGTTCGCTACTCACATAACCATAACATGACCTACTTTTGAATAATTTCAAGTTATAAATATGGTCGAGCATAAAAAGTCGTATGAAACTTGCCTATAATGGTAATTAAGACGCTCGTATGAAAATTATGAAACTTGCTTGCGCTCGTTTCATAAACAAACATACTTGCGTCTTAATTACTACCATTATAGGCTCGTTGCATAATGTACTATTACCTTAATCCTAGCCTATCTATTACAATATATGTTGCATAAATTAGAGTCTATCTTAATGTTGATACATTATAATATACACGTGTTTAGCTGTAATCTTCATACATATGATATACAGTAGTATTCTTTCTTTCTTTCTTTTTCTTTCTTTCTTTCTTTCTTTCTTTCTTTCTTTGTTTCTTTCTTTCTTTCAGTTTAACCCCTCCCAGGTGCATTTACACGACCCACTCCACCCGGGCCCTACAGGGCCGCGACCTGTCGGGAGAGGTATTAAGCTATGGATCACATACATGCTTTTTTGACCACAAAAGAACATGGAGGGCCTCCCCGGATGAGGGATCAGCTCAATGCCAGGGCCACCTCCGATACAACACAAACATATAATATACAGTTAGTAGTATAATACAGTATAATACTTTAATTGAAATCTGTCATGATTAATTGACATAGGATTGTAGATCATTGAAGTATCGATCTGATGAAACTGACGAATATTTGCAAATACTTGTTAAATAGTTTGTCATGGGTCGTAGGCCAATCTCCGCCAATGTTTCTTATTCTTTTAATCATTTGTGTGTGTGTGCTTTTTCATTGAACTTTAGGATGCAGCCGCATCCTAGCCACGAGAACAGTTTGGGTTGGTTATTTCATCGTTTGACACTGCACACGTACAGTTTTTTCTCAGAAATTGTATATCTACTTAAATACTCTGTATTCTTTTGGAAAACCCTGTAGTAATCTTGTAAGTTCATTGTGTTATTTTTCAATAGATTAATTTTACTTTTAGCCTGTAGGCAATCTAATATAGATAGAGTATTCTCTGCCTCTTCTGTCATGTTGCTCAATCAATCAACAGACGTAGTTAATTTTGCTGGCGCTCTGTTACAACCAACTTGACACAGTGCGACAGAAAAATAGCCACTTAATTACATGAGCGAGTCTTGTATCTGCTTGCCCCCTCGAGGATCGCTCGGAAGAATGGTGGAAGGAAGAAAGTATTGGAAGCTATAACGAATTGTTTGCGTCAGAGACCGTTGAAGGGAGGACGGAAGAATCTGTTGACAATTAATTTGCTCCCAATTATTCATCACTAGTTTGCTTTCGCTGTTTCCATAAGATATCTCCTGTACAGAACCATCAGACCGATTTTTTCTTAGTGTGACTATTACACTTTTACTACGTCATACTACTTTTTACCAATAAAACGGTACGAAAGGACGTATTTCAACCAATCATGGCTGCTTATCGCACAATTTTATCGCGTCCCTAGCATTTGTTTCTTTGTTTGCCAACATTTCAACTGGTCTAAACGTCAAAAAAAAAAAAATTAATAAATAAAAACAGAAAATTACAAACCACTCCAGTCGATGCACAGCAGTTTCAAATATGACTCGCATTGGCATTCAAGAACAAGAATTAATAAAGATCACTGGTCATACCTGTGCATCTTCCCTGAAATCCTATTTACAAATAAATGAAGAGCACCATTCGGAAATCCTGAATAAGTTGAGGAATACACCATGTAGGCTTACATCAACGAGTTCCACACGTCCAATATAACATCAACTGAACTACCGACTACTAAAACATTCAAACTTGAAAATTGTATATTCAATAATTATTCCTTTTAAAATTATTCATGTTTTTTATGTCATCGTCGTTAATTAAAACTTTTCTAACACTTGTATATATTATTTAGGTTATGTTATAGCTTCTGCTATATGATATTGTGGATAGTCACGTATCAGAGATTGTTTAATATTAAGATTTATTAAAAATCATCTGTCAAGTGACGTTGATTACTGGGATCCGGATAATTGAAGTGGAATGCAACTGTTTTAATAAAAATGAAACTGAATCAACAAAGCCTTCTTAACTAGTAACACTGCCATCGTGATCTAGATCGAGAAGGCATTGCTAGTAATCGTCTACAGAGTTCAATGAAGATTCCATAGTTGGCACAACTGATAGCAAGATAACAGCTAATCATAACACACTACTACCATTTAGCATGCATCTAGCGTAATATTTGTAATGTTGAGATGGTACAATAACACATTTGAAGACAGTCGTATTTTCGTAAATCAATTAATAATTTAGTGCATTGGAGTACTTCGTTACTTCTAATCGTGTAATAGTCAATTAAATCCCACTCGAGTTTTGATTTTCTCTAGATAAATCAAAACCTCTAGTGAGATTACTGTTGATAAAATAACTGCAGTTTATTTACTGTGAAATATCAGTTGTGCAAATTAACCAGTTCTGAAGTTTGTTAATGCTTGTCCACCATTGACACTGCGTGATTCGTATCTTTTTCATGATCTTCACTTATTAACACAAGTATCCATTTACGTTAGAGACTCATTTTTATCTGATAGTCGCGTCTGTTTGCGGAGGGAAGAGAATCTATAACCAACATTATCGAATGAAAATTATTGAATAATTTGATTATTTGAAACTATCGAATTGTTAGATTATTCAAAACTATCGAATTACTCCGTTATTTCAAACTGTCAGATTGTTCGATTATTTATTAATAATCCAGATTTGTTCGATAATTTGGAACTAATTAATTCATACTGTTTATTAAATGGGATGAAAAGCGCACACATTCTACTAATTTCTTGATAATCCAGTTTATTCGATAGTTCCTACGGCTGTTGTCCAGCATACAAATATTAATTAAATAGATTAAATATATTATTATTATTATTATTATTATTATTATTATTATTATTATTATTATTATTACTCTATTACTTCCACTGACTCTGCTAAATTGGAGAATATTCAAAGACAATTTATTTCCTTGTGTGGTTATAGATTTCTTACCTAATTCCGATGGTTATAAACAGGGAAAGGATTTATATGTAAATACATATTTACTTATAAAGCTAATATAATTTATATTTTGCATTATCTTTATGTTTCACAATGTGTAGGGTTGAAAAATCCTACTTTTATTTTCCATATTTTTCCATATTTTAGAGTTTAGTACATATTTTCGTTAATTTCCATATATTTTCCATATTTCATATAAAACAGTCCATATTATATTAGGTTTAACAATAAAACAAAACAAAATTCCATTAACTTTTAAAAATACATTTCAACAATAGAGATTTAAACACATGTTCAGTAATCCCTTTAACATCAGAGTTATTTGAAAATTAGCAGTCCTATCAACAATGGGAAAGTAAGTTACAAAACTGTATTAATTTAATTTAAAATTTTTAACAGACTTCAGTTGTGCAGCTCAACAGTTAAATGCCAGTCAGAGTACACATAGGTTCAGTTTTGTAAATCATACTATAAAGACGGTAAATATGCCAAAAGTACGTCATTCAGTCAATTTAAAATCAAAACTAACAAGTTACATTTCAGAATTTAAAGAAGATGGTTTATCAACTGACAATAAAATATTATTTTGTAATTTGTGTCAGTGTGCAGTATCATCTACACAAAAGTTCCTGGTGCAACAACACATTACAACTAGTAAACATCAGGCCAACAAACAACTAAATTCCAAGCAGAGACAATTGTTTTTAACACAACCAACAACATCGAATGTAAGATCTGAGTTTAACATCGACCTGTGCCGTTCTCTCATCTCTGCTGATATTCCTCTCTACAAACTAAAGAATAAGGTCTTCAGGGAATTCCTTGAAAAATATACTCAACATACAATCCCGGATGAGTCAACACTTAGGAAGACGTATGCTCCATCCATCTACGATGAGACAATACAGAAGATAAGAGATGAAATTAAAGATAGTTCAATTTGGGTTTCCATTGATGAGACTCCCGACAAAGAAGGTAGACTTGTTGGTAATGTAGTTATCGGTTTGTTAAGTGAACAATATTCTGAACGAATTCTTTTACATTGTGATGTTCTAGAAAAGTGCAATAACAAAACTATAGTTAAACTGTTCAACGAAGCTATGGGTATCCTGTGGCCAAAGGGTATTATGTACGATAATGTGTTATTCTTTATTAGCGATGCTGCCCCTTATATGGTCAAAGCTGGACAAGCATTATCTGTTGTATATCCTAAATTGACTCATTTTACTTGTGTGGCGCATGCATTTCATCGTGTGGCAGAAGTGGTCAGAGACAATTTCCCTAAAGTAGATTTGTTGATTTCATCAGTGAAAAAAGTATTTCTCAAAGCTCCCAGTAGAGTTAACGTGTTGAAAGAAATGTACCCTGAAATTCCATTGCCACCAAAGCCAATTTTAACTAGATGGGGTACATGGCTAGAAGCAGTTGAATATTATGCCGAACATATAGACTCTATTAACAATGTTCTCCTTGCATTGGACTCTGAAGATGCAGTCTCAATTGATACTGCGAAAACAGTTACCTGTGACATAAGTGTGAAGAATGACTTAGCTCACATTCAGCATACATTTTCATGCATCATAAAAACGCTCAAAAGTCTCCAAAATAGGCACCTTTCACTATCTGAAAGTTTTGAAATTATAAATAGTACTGTGGAACAACTGAATCGTGGTAGAGGTAAAGTTGCAGATGCAGTAAGAGCTAAGGTGGACACTGTATTTTCAAAAAACCCTGGATATGAAGAACTACAAAAGGTTGTTGCTGTGATGAGTGGTGAATCAACAGTGAAGATTAACTTGGACTTATCCCCAGCAGACATTGTGAAATTGAATTATGTACCAGTTACTTCTTGTGACGTCGAACGCTCTTTTAGTCAGTATAAATCTATCCTCAGAGACAATAGAAGAAGATTCACTTTTCAGCACTTGAAAGAAATGTTTGTAACCTATTGTTATGGTAACAGACAATAAAAATTGTGTTTTGTTGAAACTACATTGGAAGATAAGGTACGTCCATTATATTTTTTGTTTAGTTTGATTAAAATGTACCAATATTTAACGTACATAGTCATTTTTTTATAATTTTAAGTTCATATTTAATTCCATATTTTGGTAAAAATCCATATTTAATTCCATATTTTGGTAAAAATAACTACATATATATTTACATATTTCATATATTTTTAGTCCATATAAATCCGTTCCCTGGTTATAAATATGAGATTAACTGTAAATATTTTAATTGCTGTAGTTTATTTGCCAGACTTCAAGATCTCGATTATTTATTGTTTTGTAAAGTCATTAAGGATGATATTGATTGTGAATCTTCTTAAGCAATATCAGTCTTCGTATTCCTGCTAAGGGTTTAAGATTTCACAAATTTTTTATAATAGAAATAATCTCTCTCTCCGGTCTGCAGATGTATAAAATATGCAAATTTGCATGGATTGAACTTGGATCCATTTAATGTGTATTATAGGCTATAATGTTTGGAGATTTTTTTTTTGCCAGTTGTTATTAACTTGTCTTTTGTTTAGATATATATTATAATATTATTCTCGTTATCTTTTATATCATTTGTATTATATTCAGTTATATGATTCCATCCTTTCATTTTCTTTATTTTTAATTGCCATTTTAATAATTATTCTTATGTACTTTTATTGTAATTTCTGTCATTATTAATGTTTTTGTTATGAAATTGTCATGGGCTGAACTATTATTGCCCCCTGACTGCTGTACAGCACATTAATTAATATTAGTAAATAAATAAATAAATTAGGTTGCAACGAACAACAATCAAGAACAATCAGGTAGTAACATTAGGGAAAGATTATTATATAAAAATAAATCAGTTAAATGGAGTCCTTTATGATTAACAAATAAAAAAAAATAACGATATACAAGTGAATACTTCGCAGCACATTGACATAACAGTGCTGAGATCTGGAACTTGGAAAAAATATATATTATTTAGACAAAATTATTGTTCACGGAAATGGATTTCTTGAGATGTTTGGCAACGTGTTCAAAATTGAATAGTCAGAAATGCAACAATCAGAGAGAGAATGAATGACCAAACTTCAATGTTAGATTTTATCAACAGTAATCTCACTAGAGGTTTTGAATTATCTAGAGAAAATCAAAACTCGAGTGGCATTTAATTGACTATTACATGATTAAAAGAAAGAATATAAAGGTTAAAAGAAATAAAGTACTCTTATACAATAAAATATTAATTGACTTACTAAACTGTCTTGATAAAACAAAAAATAAATACATAAATGATTAAATGAATAAACAAATATACGAATAAAGAAATAAATAAAGAACTAAATTTACAAAAAAAAGTAAATGAATCAATGAAGAAATAAATGAAAAAATATAAATAAATAAATAAATAAATAAATAAATAAATCTACGTAAGTACATATATAGATAAGTAAATAAATAGATGAATTAATAAATAAATAAAAAAGTAAATAAGTACAGTAAATAAATATAAAATAAATAAATACGTAAATAATTAAATAAATTTATATGCCTTCTTGGTATCACGTGAGGTTCAGACCTGTCTTCGGATAGTTACTAAACAACATATAAGTAAATAAATAAATTGGTTTAATAAATTAATTTGCATTGGGGTGAAAGAGAAAAAAGTGTTGGTGGAATGGAATTGTTTTTTGTAATGTTAAGGGACGCAGGATAACACCGACAAGAGTTCTCATTATCCGATCTTTCCCGCTGAGATTTTGCAAACAATAATGAAGACCACGGGAAGAAAAGGGGGAATGTCACTTTTTTGTGAAAATTGAGATAATGGTAAAAATTGGAAGTTCATGGTTAGACGACAATAAAACATATTGAACATATTGATTACTAGATTAACCATCTTTCAAAATGCATGGTGGTATTTATCATTTGGAACACACTTCTTGAATAAATTAGTTTTGAACTTTAAATTAGCTCTCCCAAAAGTCCTGACATTCCCCCTTTTCTTCCTACAGTCTTCAATTGTCAAAAAATCAATTTTCGATTTTTTTTGTACGAAAATATTCATTGGGCATTTAGGAATTTGATAGCAAGAGATTGTTTGCATCTACATCTTCTATGAGGTCTGGGAGCGATTATTATTTAGACCTGCTCCATATGTCAATATTATATCTCTTTTCACAAATTTGCCTTTTTCTCGAAACAACATTTATGATGTTGAAAATGTTCAATGCGCATACTGTTTTCACCAAATTCAATGAAAATATTCGTACGTGTCCATGCGTATATCACGTGAGATCTAGCGTTGAGAAATGTTAAGTATCATGAAAATGGGAGCTAAAAATTATGGTAATTAAAAAGTGAATAAATAAATGTCTGGTTTTAGAAAATGTGTTGTGCTTGAACTAGACTACATAATATGAATTTTTCAACGTTAAAATATTACCCGTGAATCTGAATGCATATGAAAAAAATATGAACTTGCTGTATTTAAATATAATGCGCATGGAACATTTGAATTATACTCGTATCACTAATTTACAGTCATAGTAAATTATATTCGCTCTTAAATGTATTACTCATGAGCAGAGCTGCGATTCCTTTAACCAAAACATTGAATATAGGTTAGTGATGTCTAGACTACAGCTGTAGTCTGATGTATAGAGTTACGAGCGTACACTCGCAACGAGAACACGGTATCAAAGGAAGTCGTCCCGTGAAGGTTTGTTTTCCTTACTCAGGTACCCGAACATTTAGTTTGTTATGAGCACAAGCGCTAGTCAGAACGTAGTCTCGCGTTGTTCAGAAATGCGCCGAAAATAAGAAAACACAACATGCAACAAATATTGGTAAACGAATTTGGCTGTGAGTACTTTTATATGATAGGGTGTAATATATTTTGTAAAGTATGTAATGTGGAAATAAAAGCGGGAAAAAAGACATTTCCTTTAATCACATTGTAATTCAAGAAGACATAGTGAACATATGAAAATTCATGTTAAAACACAACAGGAAGAATTCCCGTCCACCTCACGAAGTACAAGTACCCAACAAGAGTTTTTATGGACCCGTGTAAAATGTTGGTAAGTGCCAATATTCCCATTTTCAAAGTTGAAAATTTGGTTTTTAAAGATTTCATGGAAAATACATAGGTAGGAAACTTCATGTCAATCAATCCTCCGTAAAAATTATGTGCAGTCATGTTATGAAACAGTTCTCGGTAACATTAGGAGCGTGTACTGATATTTGTTATGCATAGAAGTATATTTTATTTGTGTATGCCAAATTGTAATTACTAGTTTTTGTTATTCATAGAAACGTATTGTATTTATGTTTTTTATTTAATTACTTTTGAAAGTGATATGAAGTTTCCTTTGTTAAATTCCAGTGCAAATATCTAGCACAACTTATTTAGTCTGTATGTTCATTTTACATTCTCCATTCTTCTCCATATCCACATTTCAAATGCTTCTACAGGGTGTCTCAGGGCTGGTGTTACAAACTTTCAGGGATGATGGGGAAGGGCACATGTATCAATTTGAGATAAGGAACCCTGTCCGGAAATTACTGAGTCGAAAGTTATAAGCAAAAATAGTTGTGTGGAAATGGAATTGTAATTTCGCACCACGTGCCCTCCTTCCCTTAACCTTTGGAACAGTCGTGGAAAGATGGTATGGGCCGGATGTCTCCTATGTGGGTACTTGTACCGATAGAATCTGTGAGCTTGTCTACTATTCCCATTGGCTCATCCGTATTCGAAAATCAGGTCTCCATATTCCGCTCTCGTGCACTCCTCCATTTCACTAGGACTGGTCGACTGGACACTGCAACTTGTACACATACACTGTTGTCTACAGACGTGCATATCAGGACCGACCATGACCGTTACACATTACGCTGTCTGCATTGCTTTAGTGTAGTTTCCTGTTCCCACCCATCACACAGTGCTCTGAATGGAATACTGTAAGTAGACAACGTAAATAACGTCAGATGAATACAGTATGTGTAAGATGTATAGATAAATACACATAAATAAGGTGTACAGAGGAATACAAATTTCATTTCCACAGAACTATTTTTGTTTATAACTTTCGACTCAGTCATTTCCGGACCAGGGTTCCTTACCTCAAATTGATACATGTGCCCTTCCCCATCATCCCTGAAAGTTTGTAACACTAGCCCGGAAACACTCTGTATATTAACCTGAAAATCTACATAACAGAATTTATTTTAGTTACTGAAAAGTTAAATGAAATATGTTGTATAAGTTATATTTTTTAATATCACATAAATTAGTTTTTATTTTTCAGTCAACCACTTATCATGTTATGATGGCAGAAATGGATTCTGTTACATCAAGATACAATGTTAATATACGTCACGAATATTTTCGACTTATTTTCAAGTTATCTTCAGGTGATAGTTTTCTAACAAACAAACATTTGAACTAGGTGAAATTATTATTTAAACATACTTATAAAACACTAGTAAATAGTCTGACCATGCACACTTTACATAAAATGGTTAAATGGCGTACATAGTCTTAAAATGAAATTAACATACAGGTAGAAAGCCTTCGAATGAACATAATTATAATACAGTATATTGAGAGGCATTCAGTGTGCCTGAATTATGAAATTAAAAACATTTAAAATTATTATATATAAAACTGAAGACTAGGCTTGTTCTTTATGACGTTCAATGTATTGGAAGACTGTATGTAGTTAAAAGAGTCTCAAATCTCAGGAAGGTCATCCTGGAATTCACGGGGTGGGGGATATTCCCCTTGGGCCACTCCTGCATTCATGACTGCTAAGTTGAGTCCCGGGAATCGAGTCCAAGCCCTTTCTACTGAAGGGACAAAAGAACTAGTGAAAGAAGTAGAAAGTAGGGCTAATTACATTTGAAGAGATAACTTTCGTAAGAGTTCTGAAGAAGTTTCCTGTAAGTCTCAAGCAGTGAGAAATACAATACAGGACCATTAGTTTAATTCGTTGCTGTCCCTCACTCTCGGTTTGGTTCACTTCACAACAGACATGACAGAGGCTGTCTGTCAAGTACGCAGCGATAAAAACCCGTCTCGTATGTAACAGGCTCTTAGTGACAAGTGCTAGGTACATAAATATAGCCTGATGTATTGTGTGCAGACCGGTCTTACTGTTATAAAAACGAGTTAAATATTTGTTTTACCGTCCGTAAAACCCATACATAATAAAACGTGCAAATTTTAACAACTTCGGGCCGTATTCATAGACATTTTTAGCACGGGCTTTCGGTGGATTATCAGCGTTTTTCATATTCATAAACCAGTGTTAGCGATAGGATATGATTTGAATTCTGTACTAGTAACTAGTGGATAGCCGGGGCTAGCTTAGTATGCTCGTAGCGCGTGCTGCGAAATGTCTATGAATAGCACCCTTCTAGTTTGATCCAATTTCTTTGTACATAATATTAATACCACCACCACCACCACAACCACCACTACAATAATAATAATAATAATAATAATAATAATAATAATAATAATAATAATAATAATAATCATCATCATCATCATCATCGTCGTCATCATCTCATCATCATATCATATCATCGTCATCGTCATCATCATCATCATCATCATGCTTCGAGACTTCGGACCCGATAGAGCAGTTCAGTGGGAAATCCGCATAACGCCGTACTGAGCATAGTGGTAAAGCGTACAGTGGGTGGGAGTACTGTAGAATGAATGCCAACAAATACGCAAAGGAAAACGTTCTGGATTTGAAGGTTCTGACGAATAATTTGGTTTTCATACAAATCTATTTTCAAACTGTGTCTGAAACTATTACACGGTTAGAAAAGTCAGAGCAAGAGATGCCGGAAGCCCTGAAATTAGTTAAGGAAATTACACAGAGAATCAATGAGACACCAAGTACACCGGTTACTGAACGTGTAAAACAGAAGTGGAAATCAATTTTGTGTAAAAATAACGGATATGGATCACTGTGTAATATAAACAGCAAATTAGTGGACATAGAGTCACTCGAGAATAAAGAACTGTCTCTTAGAGACTGCAATGATGTTAGGTTTTTTTCGTTTTGCTCCTATCACGTCATGCGACGTAGAGCGCAGCTTTTCACAGTACAAACTGTGTTTGGCAGATAACCGAAAAAGATTTACGTTTGAGACACTGAAAATGTATCTTGTAGTACATTGCAATTCGGTACTGTATCTGCACTTCCTAAAGACGACCAATAGGATAACTGAAGAAATTAAAATTGCTCCATGTTTATTTCCACCATTAACACTGTGTATAATTAAACACAAATGCTTATAAAAGACAGGAGAATAAATGCTTTTCACATCCTTTTAACATTGTCATTGTGTAATGTATATTTACTTTCAGAATGTACATGTGTGTGTGTTTCCCCATACTACCGTACTCTATTCTAAACAGCAACGTTGTTATGAGGTAACAACGTTGCCAAGTCTCGAAGCCTGATCATCGTCATCATCATCATCATCATGAGCTCTTTAACCCTGTGTAAGCTCAGGTCTTCTTCAGAAATATTCATTCTTTCCCATTCATAGCCAGTCTTCCCACATCTCTTGAACCCATGTTGTTGTGTTTAGTCAACTGTCCGAAGACAGGTTTGAACTTCATAAGTAAAGGCCCATACGCAATGTAAATTAAACATAACCGTAACATAAACATAGAAGTTTGCGCCCAGGCTACCAAATTGGATCATTCACAATGATTCACATAAACACTGACATTAACATTACCGTAAGAAGTTAACATGAAAGTTTGCAAACTCCAAACTTTCATGCTTATGCTTATGCGATTTGCAAACGGAATACAATCGTGGAGCGCTTTAAGTACAGTAGAACTTGGTTATAGCGACCTCGTTTTGTGCGACACCTCGCCTATAACGTCAAATATTCTGTGGTCCCAACTAATTCCCCATAAGACACATGCTTTCCTACCTTGCTTAATACTGTAAATTTTATTAGTAACAACAATGTAATTTATTCGTCACAACAATAATTCCTTTCTACAATTCGCCTTAAACGCTCTCGTCAACAATTGGATCTTCACTCAACACAGTATTCGTTATAGCACTCCACCGACGACAATGACAATTTACTTGGACTATTACGCACAACAATGAACTGTTAATCTTAACTAATATTTACAAAGCTCTATTTACAAATCAGAACTACCAGTTCTCAGTTCACGGTTCTTCTATCTCAGTCACTCGAGTTCACGGTATCTCGAACCACAGACCTTCAGAGACAGTTCACTGTACTCGAACTCGGGTCCCTCCAACTGCGGTCCACTGCACTCGAACTCAGGTCCCTCCAACTGCGGTCCACTGCACTCGAACTCAGGCCTTCGGATGCTGACGCAGATGTGGACGCACACTCGAGTCGAACTCCGGCACACAAGTCTGGCTTGCTTGCTCTGGCTTACTCACTGACTGAATAACTGAAAACTCTGCTGTCGTTCCTTCGCGACCGTAATTTATAACCACAGCGACGTAGCCTCGAAAATTCGCGAGTCTTCCACTTCGACGGATTTCTGGAATAGTCGGGAAGGTCGTTCCACATTCACTGCGTTAAGTAGCAGCTGCGTGCGCAGCCTCGTCGCGTTGACGTAATACACCTTCTCTCTTCTCTCCACCGCGCGACGTCACTCAATGTTCCGTGGAGCCTGTGCGATCTGCTTTCTTGCGGGACGCTGGTCGTGAGTTCGATTCTCACGTCGCTGTCACAATACGATAAACGCATATGCGTCTACCTCGCATATAACGTCATTTTCAACCTCAGTTTGGAATAAGATTTTCTAAGAACCAAAGTATTTTAAGAAATATTTTGTTGAAATCTGACCCTGACAAATTCTTTACAGTCTTCTTCTGTCATAGAACTCTGGAATGCAGCGGATTCCCCACCTCATTGTAACCTGCCCGAATTCATGCGGTATTAGATCAGTTTCGACAGGAAGTTTTCACTAAGTACTCGCATTTTAACGCAGTTTGACCACTAAAAGAAATAAGTGGCGCTTTAGAAGTCATTAGAATTATGAACATGTTCTATGGAGCTAGGGAAGGGAGCAGTGAAATTGCAACTGAAATTATGAACATAGAACGTAATTTAGCCATAGAAAGTGTGTATTGGGCAAGTAGAAGACAACAGAGTAAAACGACTGATTATAAGTAAAGTAGTTTGGTGAGTACTGAACAAACTGTTTTAATACAGAATACTGTATTTATAATTGTAGGCCTATGTGTATTTTATTATGTTCAGTGTAGGCTTAAAAGTCAATACATAAATCTGAAATAAGTCTAAGTAAGTTTATTTTTCATTTTCCACCTCACTAGACTGATAATGTGAATCTCGGTTACTAAGACACTCGTTTATAACAACATAATTTTTAAGGTCCCTTGGATGTCGTTATAACCAAGTTCTACTGTATACGACAGAATATGAGGAAATGTCGTCGTTGTTATGTTACCATGGTTACCAAATATGCTTGCTGTTATGTTTATGTACCCATCGTGAATGATGGTATGACTTCTTGATTTTACCGTAACGTTTATATTCTTAAGTTAACGCTTAAGTTATGTTTAATTTCCATTGTGAATGAGCCTTAACACCACTAAGGCATCACTCATGAGGCAACTAGCCCAGGAGATAATGGGGTAGGGTGGCGAGTTCCTTTCCCCCTCCAATGCATACATCGCCGATTAGCTACATATTCCGCTACTGATGCATACAAACAATTCTTCTTCTGACACACATCGTCAGTGAGATGTAGCCTACTGCCTGATAATAGATATACATATCACCCAGCAGATCGATTTGAATACGTACAGAATACGTATTGAAACTTACATTAAAACGGGGATTCAAAACGATCTGAGTCTCAAGATCGATACTCCTAAAAAGTGAGATCGGATCGTATTCAATACGGATTGAGTTGCATGAAAACGCGTATCGTATTCAAAACTATCTCAATACGCTAAGCGCTTGAACGATCGTCATTTGTTTGATATGTCATCTGTTTTACCAAGAGCGAGCGCAATTATGTAAGTTGAAAAGTCGTGTTATAATACATAAAATTTTGTATTTTTCTAAAAGCCATTATAAGCATTCTTCATTAACAGCCAGAATATTAAGTTTTCATGCTCCTCATTAAGAAAACTCGTCATTGTTTATAGCTAAGGCCTACAGGGTGACCAACATGCTAACATGTCAAAGACATGTTAACCAACATAACTACTTTCGAAACTTAAGCTTCCGTATTTAAATTGATTTCAATACGTATCGATAATTGCATGAAAACAGGGATTGGGTGGATCGTATTCAATACGGTAAATGTATCCAAATCAATTTGAATATTCTATGATAACGTGGTAATTGTTTGAGAAGCCCAGTTAAAGATTTGAGCCAAGGCTTCTAGTCGCTTCTCTTCACTTCGTTGTAATGTCTACTGTTCTCCAACCAGGAGATCAACCGTGAAAGGAATGTTCTTACTATTGCGCCATCTATTGGAGCGAAGTAGATAGATAATATTATCGTTATAACGCCAGTTTAAAAACCATGCGCTCTCCTGCATTGATTTCCTGTATGGAGAGATTAAAAGACCAGGAGATTAACAGTGATCTAATTTTGTAACATAAACATGTGTGTATCAATGTTATTGTTTGTGCTGTGAGAGCGAGCCAATAGATATACGAGTACCCACGTATGTGACCTTATGACATCTTATGACATCAACATTCATTCACAGCATTACTCCGCTGCTTTCATCCCGCAGAGACTTTCTCGTGGTTGGAGCACAGTATGTTTCTGTCCCATACAATGTTACATTCCACACAAAGCACTTCATGAGCCTCTTCCTTGGTTCTTTTTTCAAAAGTCTGTAGGAGATGCTTCTTTTCTATTAAAAGCTTCCTTGGTCATTGCTATCCTTTTGACTTTCTGGCAGCAGCTCATGTTACTGCATATAGTAGGCCTACATCTCAAATGAATTATTATTTTCTTTGGACATAAATTATTTCGTATGTGAAAAGCTACTTGAACTGAATGCGGAAACCAACCTGTGAGTCACGACCTGGACTGTCGTAATGTATGGTTGATGCGTTTGAGATTCTTAATTGAGATATGCATTTCGGGTACAGAATAGTGAACATCTTTACTACTGCTCCTCTAACATGCCAATAAATGAAAGTAGATGAGCGAGAGATATGAGTGTTGATGATGCCACTGTGTCAGCCTTTTCGTTTCTGTGAACTGATTGTAAAAGTTAAATTTGATGTACAGTGTATAGCAGACATTAGAGGTTTCTCGGCGGGGTCTAATGATGATCACTCAGCAAAAGAAGGTGAAATAACTTCAGCTGCATTTATGTTCGTTGGTTTAATGACTTGATTCATTTGATGTGACTTTCTGCTGATGACTTGTGTCTTGTATTGTGAATCTATAAAATGCTTATGACTTCTTCAACCCATCCTCAGAATAACTTAAACATTAATTATACAATTTTAGAACAAGTTAAGCGTTTTTAAAGAAATATATTATAATATCACGCGTAATTAGGATATGCAATTTCTGGAGAAGCCTTTACAGAAGATAATATTGGTACACATCAAGTTTTTTATGAAGAAAGCACATTGATTTTATTTAATGCGTACAATTTTATATGTAAGATTGGTACTTATGGTTGTGAATCCAGAGCAATAAGACAAAATCTAAGCAGATAAATGAAACAACA
Organism: Periplaneta americana; assembly: GCF_040183065.1. Classification (NCBI taxonomy): domain Eukaryota; kingdom Metazoa; phylum Arthropoda; class Insecta; order Blattodea; family Blattidae; genus Periplaneta; species Periplaneta americana. Next base: position 47,641,549 of record NC_091127.1, on the reverse strand, counting down.
AATGAAGATATTTAAGAAGAATTCCACAAAAACCACTAAGTGACAATAAGAGAAGCGATGTAATTAGGAATGAATGCAAAATTGAACCTGTGAATATCTGGATAATGGATACTTACTTACTTACTGTAGTTTCATTACCGCCCTCACATAAGCCCGCCATTGGTCCCTATCCTGTGCAAGATTAATCCAGTCTCTACCATCATATCCTACCTCCCTCAAATCCATTTTAATATTATCTTCCCATCTACGTCTCGGCCTCCCCAAAGGTCTTTTTCCCTCCGGCCTCCCAACTAACACTCTATATGCATTTCTGGATTCGCCCATACGTGCTACATGTCCTGCCCATCTCAAACGTCTGGATTTTATGTTACTAATTATGTCAGGTGAAGTATACAATGCTTGCAGCTCTGCATTGTGTAACTTTCTACATTCTCCTGTAACTTCATCCCTCTTAGCCCCAAATATTTTCCTAAGAGCCTTATTCTCAAACACCCTTAATCTTTGTTCCTCTCTCAAAGTGAGAGTCCAAGTTTCACAACCATAATGAACAACCGGTAATATAACTGTTTTATAAATTCTAACTTTCAGACTTTTTGACAGAAGACTAGATGACAAAAGCTTCTGAACCGAATAATAACAGGCATTTCCCATATTTATTCTGCGTTTAATTTCCTCCCGAGTGTCATTTAGTTTTGTTACTGTTGCTCCAAGATATTTGAATTTTTCCACCTCTTCGAAGGATAAATCTCCAATTTTTATAGTTCCATTTCGTACAATATTCTGGTCACGAGACATAATCACATACTTAGTCTTTTCGGGATTTACTTCCAACCCTATCGCTCTACTTGCTTCAACAAGAATTTCCGCGTTTTCCCTAATTGTTTGTGGATTTTCTCCTAACATATTCACGTCATCTGCATAAACAAGAAGCTGATGTAACCCGTTCAATTCCAAACCCTCTGTGTTATCCTGAACTTTCCTAATGGCATATTCTAGAGCGAAGTTAAAAAGTAAAGGTGATAGTGCATCTCCCTGCTTTAGCCCACAGTGAATTGGAAAAGCATCAGATAGAAACTGGCCTATATGGACTCTGCTGTAAGTTTCACTAAGACACATTTTAATTAATCGAACTAGTTTCTTGGGAATACCAAATTCAATAAGAATATTATATAAAACTTCTCTCTTAACCGAGTCATATGCCTTTTTGAAATATAATGGATAGTAAAATTAAATGGAATGAACACATTAGTTGTATGGAGGACACCAGATTATTTAAGAAAATAATTATTAGAGATTGTAAACTACATTGAAGAGAAGTTTAAGACGCCCAAAACTGAAGTGGAAGGATATGTTAACACAGCACTGATGAATAGATAAATAGACGCAACAAGCGAAAGGAAGACAAATTTTATATGTATTCATTCATTCATTGTTTTCTGCCTAAGGAGAGGTCTTTCACTACAAACCCAGCTTTTTCCAATCTTTCCTATTTTCTGCCTTCCTTTTAGTCTCCGCGTATGATCCATATATCTAATGTTGTCTATCAACTGATATCTTCTTCTCTCCCGAACTTTTCTCCTGTTCACTATTTCTTCCAGTTGCACCCTTTACTACGGAGTTTCTTCTCAGCCAGTGACCCAGCCAATTTCTTTTTCTCTTCTTGATCAGCTTCAGCATTATTCTTTCTTCACACACAATCTTTCTAGCACAGCTTCATTTCTTATTGTCTGTCCATTTCACACGCTACATTCTTCTCCATTTCCACATTTCAAATGCTTCTAGTCGTTTCTCTTCACTTCGTCGCAATGTCCATGCTTCTGCCCCATACTTCATGTGTATGTAGTGTAGCCTATATGTATTTTCCCTTCGGTATGGAGGAGGTCCCGAAAGGTAGCACTGCCGTCTCTAGTGAGCTTATTGTACCTCACTGCTCCTATACTGGGAGTGGTTATTGAGTCCGAACAGTTGTGCTTTTGTAGATATTTTTATTTTATTTGGTTATTTTACAACGCTGTATTAACATCTAGGTTATTTAGCGTCTGAATGAAATGAAGGTGATAATGCCGGTGAAATGAGTCCGGGGTCCAGTACCGAAAGTTACCCAGCATTTGCTCGTATTGGGTTGAGGGAAAACCCCGAAAAAAACCTCAACCAGGTAACTTGCCCCGACCGGGATTCGAACCCGGGCCACCTGGTTTCGCAGCCAGACGCGCTGACTTGTAGATATTGTGCGTCAACTGTATGGTGCCATTGGACGGATCAGCTTTCACAGCGTAAGGTTCCGATGGAATCCTACTACAGTGACCTTCCAGACTTATTCCCTCCCCGAAAGCGTACTACGCCTCCTCAAACTGATGCATTTTCATTCGTAACTACTATACGCCGCACTGTTTTTGGTGAATACTTTGAAATGATGATAATGGATATTGAAATGGAGAGTGACGAAAAGTAATATTTGAAGAAAATTCATATTCAAGAGACGGAAAACAGTCGATTTGACAATTATCTTTTGAAAGTAGTTAATATCTGACAACCCTTTTACACTATGTAGGCCTACACTAGAATATATGCTGTTTTTACTATTGACACTATCATAAAGAATGTAGGCTCGCTTTGATCAAACATATTTACACTATTATACACTATTTATAATATAAGCAGGTTTGAGAGAGGAACATAGGTTAAGGGTGTTTGGGAATAAGGTGCTTAGGAAATTGTTTGGGCCTAAGAGGGATGAAGTTACAGGAGAATGGAGAAAGTTACACAACACAGAACTGCACGCATTGTATTCTTCACCTGACATAATTAGGAACATTAAATCGAGACGTTTGAGATGGGCAGGGCATGTAGCACGTATGGGCGAATCCAGAAATACATATAGAGTGTTAGTTGTGAGGCCGGAGGGAATAAGACCTTTGGGGAGGCCTAGACGTAGATGGGAAGATAATATTAAAATGGATTTGAGGGAGGTGGGATATGATGATAGAGAATGGATTAATCTTTCTCAGGATAGGGACCAATGGCGGGCTTATATGGGGGCGGCAATGAACCTCCGGGTTCCTTAAAAGTCAGTAAAAAAAGTATTATTAAATGAAATACGTACCTTGCATTACAGTACACAACACTGTACATAATAGTGTAAATAATGTTTGATCAATGTTGGCCTACATTATTTATTTTAGTGTAAATAATAAAAGTAGCGTATTCTAGTGTACATAATGTAACTAATTTAAATTGTAAATATTAGTGTAATTGTTAAAGTGCTCTATGTTTTGTTTTGCCCAACTTGACCAAACAAGAGTCGCTGAGCAGTCAGTCGAGTACTTCGCTTGCTAGACGCACGCGCGTCGTCTACCAAAAACTCATGGGACAAAGTACGGCCCCTAATAATAATAATAATAATAATAATAATAATAATAATAATAACTTACTTACTGGCTTTTAAGGAACCCGGAGGTTCATTGCCGTCCTCACATAAGCCCGCTATTGGTCCCTATCTTGAGCAAGATTAATCCAGTCTCTATCAGCATATCCCACCTCCCTCAAATCTATTTTAATATTATCCTCCCATTTACGTCTCGGCCTACCCAAAGGTCTTTTTCCTTCCGGCCTCCGAACTAACACTCTATATAGGCTATGCATTTCTGGATTCGCCCATACGTGCTACATGCCCTGCCCATCTCAAACGTCTGAATTTAATGTTCCTAATTATTTCAGGTGAAGAATACAATGCGTGCAGTTCTGTGTTGTGTTGTAGAATTTATAAAGCAGTTATATTATCGGTTGTTCTCACTTTGAGAGAGGAACATAGGTTAAGGGGAGGCAGAGGTGAATATTTCAAAATCCACAAAATTTATCCGATTTGTTTGAAATTGATCATGGATACTAAGTATGTTATTAGTAATGGACATACCAAGTTTCAACTTTCTAAGTACAATAGTTCTGTAAATATTAATAATTTTATAAAACTTTATATCGTTTGATATAAAATGCTCCATGCACCATATTGTAAGAAATTTTCAATATTTCTTTTTATTTGTATGTTCAGAGAATGTATATAAATAATGATAAGTAGGCCTATTAGTTTATTATGCAAATAATATAATTTAATTTAATTTCTTCCTGTAACCACTACAGGTTGCCGTCGACAAAGAGTACCATGATACAATAGAGTAAAAGCCTTGAGGCTTAGTGATAAATTGTTGTTAGAGTGGTTTTAATTTCATGCTTTTAAGGGCACAAAATCAAAAACTAACATCGGAATATCAAAATAAAGATAATAAAAATGGAAAAAACCAAATTTTTAATTTTTTCTTCAGTTTTTTTTTTCGAAAATTTCACCTCTGCCTCCCCTTAAGGGTGTTTGAGAATAAGGTGCTTAGGAAAATATAATAATGATGATGATAATAATAATAATAATAATAATAATAATAATAATAATAATAATAATAATAATAATAATAATAATAATGGAGCTACTAATCCGGAATTGCATTCACGCATAGGTTCGAATCCCGTTTAGGCTGACTATCTGGTTGGGTTTATTTCAACTCAGAGATGAATGCCAGGTAATACCATGGCGAATCATGGAATTCAGCTCGCCAATATCTCATCACGAATTTCATGGACGCTAGATAACCTATTAGTTGATAAAGCGTCGTTAAATAAGCTATTAAAATAAAAATTAGAGTCCGTATGTGCAGAGGACCAAGCTTTAGTTTCCTTGATAAGAAGTCTTCGTCTGTCTGAGTCATGTCGTGGCCCTTCGGCTGCACTCTTAATTGAAATATATAGCTCGTACTACGGCAGATGGATGGGCGTGTAGTGTAGCATTGTGTATTTACTTCGTGCCGTGAGTGTAGGGAGTATAAAAATGAGGAATGTACGTGAAAACGAGTGCTGTTAGTTTTATACTGCATCCCCGGCAGTCTCCAGTAGACCAAGGGGACGCAGATAAATAGGTTAGTACGTAACGATCCGTGTACATCGTATAACCAAGGTCTGTTTCCCTTCTCTCTTGATATATGAAACAGATTAGAGTCAAATGTAAGAGGAAGGATTTCTTCCTTCCTGAGCTTGAGAGTTAGCGACGAGATTTCAAACAGATTTGTCTCCCTAAGTCAAAGAGAGATGTTATAGCTTTTGAAAGCTGAGAAAGGGGATAAATCTGAAGAATCGTCATTTTCTTTTACTCGAAGCAGTTGCGATTATTCTCGCCATCTGCTCGTTAATTATCGCACATTTATTTCTACTTTATCTTCGTAAAAATAAATAGGCAGTATTACGAGACTGAAAAGTTTTTTCGATATTTTCAGGAAAATACACGTTTTCAGCTCCCCTAGTATCGAAAAGGTAGTTTTTGGAATATTCTCTTTCTGTATAGGGTAGATGAGGGTAATTGTAAACAGAGGTAATTGTAAACAAATGCTGTGAGAAATATAAAACTGTCAATATAAAAATTTTAATTCGAGGGAATATTTAAATGATCATGTTGGCTAACCTAAAAAGCAGTTTGGCATCAAATAGTAACTGCTTAGTTGTGAACTAATGTTTTGTAAGAGTCTACAAAAAAAGTTGAGAAAGAATTTTGCTTTACCTTCATTTTTGGCATTGTAAGTAAACGTACAGTGCTATTTTTTAAGAATATGTTGTTTTTATGAGTAATGTATAGTAGTTAACATTTATTACAATATTATTTATTATCCCATAATCTCAATTCATTAAATTATGACGTGTTTACATTTGCCCCATAGTTTTAATTGCTTGGGGGTAATTGTAAACATGTTCTACTATGGTTACATTTCGTACTTTTCAGTAATCAAAGAGACCCCCATCCAACCACACTGTAGAGGATTTAGAGAGGGTTGCCACAAATTTGAAAAATAGCAACTACAGTTATCGTGAAGCTCAGAAGATGTATTGAGTTCCTATATAGTCATATATTGTAGGTTAAAGGGACGAAATGTACCAGTGACCAAAATTGGAAGGTGTACAGCTGTCAAAAGAAAAAGTGGCCGCTCTCCTGAAGCAAAGTTCCCTTCGGGTATCTTCGCTACAATTCGGAGACAGGCGATGTTACATGTTGTTGGACCACGTTGCCTGATATCTACAGTTATAATTGAAGTATTGTGTGTGTTATCGATAGCATAATGGTAGCGTTGAGGCCTATTATTCATGAGGTCCTGCGTTCGACTACAACCACGTGCTTTTTATGTTCTTTTTTGTTCTGTTTTTGAGAGAGACAAACTATACATAATGGCTCCTTTCTCTTTTACGATTATTTTAGTAATTAACATCAGGTTCATTAATATATTATGCCATGACTTTATCATTATGATATTGTGGCTGCAAATGGAAAGAAAAAAGATTTTATTCTCAATAAAAATATCTTTCGTGGCATAAACAAAACAAATTTACTGGCGTCGGCCTTAAAACATTCAAACAATTAAGCGTTCAAAAAACAAAACAAAAAGCCACAATTCAATATTTAGTCTATCTTCCTCTTATCTCGATCATCTTGCAGTCGAGTGGGCATGGAATTGATTGTCTTTGCAAATAGCGACTGTTTTTAGACACGATATTCCAGGCATTCTGAACATACATACATAAGTGTTCTGTCCATGGGCAGGTCTTTCATTGCAAACCCAGCAATCTCCAATCTTTCCTATTTTCTGCCTTCTTCTTAGTCTCCGCATATGATCCACATACCCTAATGTCGTCTATTATTCTTTTCAACCAGAGACCCAACCAGTTACTTTTTATCTTTCTAATCAGTTTCAGCATCATTCTTTCTTCACTCACTTTTTCGAACACAATTTTATTTCTTATTCTATCTGTCCACTTCACACGCACCGTTCTTCTCCACATCCACATTTCAAATGTTTCAATTCGTTTCTCTTCATTTCGTCGTAATGTCCATGTTCCTTCCCCATACAATGCCACACTCCACACAAAGCACTTCACTAGTCTCTTCCTTAGTTCTTTTTCCAGAGGTCCGCAGAAGATCCTTCTTCTATTTAAAGCTTCCTTTGTTCATGTTTGCAGTTTTTCTTGGGAAGGATAGGCCTAAATGCGGTAAAATCCCGTTGCTTTCCGCACACCACTATCTCTTTCGCATCTTATTAAATTCCAGGGGGCCCAAGCGTGGAGATGAGGAGAGTAGATTTGACTAATTGGGCCCTCCGGACTTCACCGAAAGTCACGGCAAGGGTTAAATATTAATTCTATCAGGATGTTTGACCCTATTAGAGATCGGGAAATCTCACTTAGCCTTTGCCCCCCGCATCCTGGACTAGCTTCTACGAATCATCAGAAAATCTTAGAGTGTGATTAGGCCAATTTTTCCGAAAATGTTTCCACACTTTTGCCCTCGTAGCTCAGCGGACGAACGTCGGAATTTAGATGTCAACGTCTCAGGTTCAATTCTTCGTTACTCCTTTTCATTTTATTGTGGTTCAAGATAGTATAATGTAATAATACAAAAAGAAAAACTAATAGCAGTATTATGCAACTGGATTTTTCCAAACCTAATATTAAATTTATGTTATTTATATCGCTAAAGAATGATTACAATATAAATAACTTGAATATTATTTATACAGTATCACTAAAGAACGATAACACAATATAAATGATAAATATCGGTTTGTTTAATTAATATAAGATATTATGTAATACGTATTTAATTATCTATATAAAATAACCTATTTTACAATGAAAGATGTTTATTTGTGTTATAATAATTACCTACATAAAATACAGATTATTTATATTGCGAAAGAACAATAACAATATAAATAACTCGAATATTATTTTATAATGCTAATGAAGGAAAACAATATAAATTATAACTTGAATATTATTTATATCGCTAAAGAACGATAACAATATAAAAAACGTGAATATTATTCATATCGGAATTTCACAGATTTATTACAGATGTATTTAAGAAATTGTAGAAGAATAGTAATTAGTAACAGTGTCCTATTTATTCTTCTTGGAGCCAAATTTGTAACTTTTAAAAGTGTGGTTACTATGTTGAAGTGTATGTGTTGCAACGGATGCTTGATTTGTTATGTATGTGAGTCAGTTATGGGGTGCTTGATGTCGTCGCAATGTCGTAATTATAGTTTGATTGTGTTTGTGTGACTATTGTGTATTAATTTATGATGTATGGTACGGAAAGCTGCATATTTGTGTTATAGAAGTGTTACGTATGTGTGTTGTTCATGTTTTTATATGTTTCAAATTGATACCTGATATTTGTTTTGCAATCGCAATGCCTAATTTACGGATTGTGTTTGTTTTGTTTACATCGCGTAAGCTAATTTAATTTTCTTTTCCATTTCTCTTTATGCTTATCTTTTTTGTGTATAAAACTATAGCCCTAACATACATATGTAAAATAGGGCTAACCCCCATTGGAGATACTGTAGCTACAATAGTAATAATTATTATTCATATCGTTATAAAACGATAACAGAATACAAATGACGACTTGAATTTTATTCATATCTCTAAAGAGCGATAACAAAATATAAATAACGCGATATCCATCAAGAACGATAACTGGATATAAATGATAATTTGAATATCATTTACATCGCTAAAGAACGATTAAAAAATAAAATGAAAACTTGAAGAAGGCGCGAACCCAGAACCTTTGAATCATTAAACAAGCACTCTACCGCTGGTCTGCGAGGAGCAGACATGGAACACTTTCATAGTTCCGGAACTGCTTGTAAAAGCACATGCATCGTGTAACATCGCCGCGACCCGAAGTGGACTTTGAAAATATTCGCTGTTCACGAGTGCGGCCACTTTTTTTTTTTTTACAGCTGTACAGCTCTTTCTTCTGAAACAGAACAAAAAATGTTCAATGTCTTATAGCCCGTTGCGAAAATTGGTGTTTACATTTATCCCCCTCTGAAAGGGATAAATGTAAACAGGTGGGGTAAATGTAAACTAACAATGAAAAGATGAAAAAAGTCAACCTTATTATTTTAAACCCATTTTCAGGGAAAAGAAAGATCTAAAAATAACACAATGTTTCTTTGTCATGCTTACCGTTACTGAGGGTTGTGTAATGTTGAAATATATTTGAAATCAGTGAAAAGTGTTTACCCATACAATTACCCTGGTCTACCCTACATACTCGGTTCAAAAAGTTTACGGAATACTTTTTTTTGCCGAAATGAATAATGTTATGTGATATATTTCTGTTTCTGGTGTTGGCGTCATTCATGATATCACTTTCGTAGCAGTTTCATGATCTTAGTCATTGTTGTTGTGTGGCAACTGGCTGTTGTTTCTGTGATATTCGTTCTTCACATTTCAGAATGTGGGATACTGAGCAACGCGCAAATATCAAATTTCATGTTTTTTTGCACACTCTTCAGATATATTAAGAATGCTTGAAGAGGCTTATGGTGAAGCATCAATAAAAAGAACTCAGGTCTATGCCTGGCATAAACGTTTTTCTGAAGGTCAACCGGAGCGCGCTGGTCGGCTTTGATAGACTTGATACCTTGATTTCATTCTGAAATGCGATGAACGAATATCACACAAACAACAGCCAGTTGCCACACAACAGCAATGACTACGATCATGAAATTTCTACGGAAATGACGTCATGAATGATGCCAACACCAGAAACAAAAATATACCACTTAACATTATTCATTTCGACGAAAAAAATATATTCCGGAAACTATTTGAACCGAGTAGTAGCTTATACTGATTTTTCCTAATTATTGGGCGTATTTTCGTCATATTCAGTATTTACGAACCAATTTATTCTGGAATAATGCAGTGAAATGTGGTAACTTTACTAAACAAAAGGAACGGGTATTTATTTGAGAAATAACACAACATGGCTATTTACTCGAAATCTGTTCAAATTTTTATTTTATCAAAATGTATTTCCTACTTAATATAAAGTGATAAATGAACATGTATAGTTAGTATGTATCCATACTTCGGATAAGTTAATTATTCATATAACATTTTTCTTAAAATATGTACCGGTAGGCTTATACCAATTACTTAGCAAAATTTAATGTTACCCCAGTCATTACGAAAGCGCACAAAAAAAAAAAAAGAGGGTTTATTATTATTTCTTGAATTGAAAACTGAGACAACAATTTTAAAGTTTAATTTGAAAAATTTACCGAGCCTTAGCCTTCACGTACCAACATAAAAGGGCTTAAATTACACAATAAGACACATTATGTTCAAGGGATTAGTTTGGGGTGAAGTTTGTATTTTTCTGTCAATTTCAGTTTGCGGTCAGATTACACTTTGTGATCAACATTCGTTTTAAAGTTTCTAGCTTCAGTCTAGATTTTTCATCTGCCTACATAATTATTATTATTCACTGCAGAAAAGTATTTCCTATTGTTTTCCTCTTCACTTATTTTATTTTGCAGGGGATTGACTGCTAATAACCTTTGATTGTATACGTTGATTTTTCAAAAGCGTATCCTCTTACTATAATCTAGACTATAAAAAATTTAAATTACGGTTTATTTAACGACGCTCGGAACTGCCGAAGTTATATCAGCGTCGCCGGTGTACCGCAGTTTTGTCCCGCAGGAATTCTTTTACATTCCAATAAATCTACTGACATGAGTCTGTCACATTTACGCACACTTAAATAATAAAACGTAAAATGTAAAGGTATCCCCGTAACATGCCATGAAGGCACTTGGGGGGGGGGCATGGAGGTAGAGTCCCATGCTTTCCATGACCTCGGCACAAGAATGAGGTGGTGTGGTCGGCACCACGCTCTGACCGCCTTTTACCCCCCGGGAAAGTCCCGGTACTCAATTTTATAGGAGGCTTAAATAATAATAATAATAATAATAATAATAATAATAATAATATTAATAATAATAATAATAATAATAATAATAATAATCCGTGGCGCTACAGCCCGTGAAGGGCCCAGACCGACGAGCCGGCTGCTGGCCTCACGCCTACATGCCGAAGCAGAGGTGGACGATCATCCAACCAGGATGGAGGTATCGTGTGGTTAGCACGATGATCTCCCCAGCCGTTATAGCTGGCTTTCGCAACCGGATTTCGCTACCTATCCTAGCTCCCCAAGTGGATCATGATGCTGGGTGGGCACCGGTCCCATATATGGCCGAAATTTCATGAGAAAATTTCTTTCCCCATGAGGACTCGAACCAGCGCGCATTCCGTAACGCGAGTTCTAGGCAGGATGCCTTAGACGAGTGATGTCAAAGCAAGCGCATTTTTCTGACCTTGACGTCGTGCGCGGCCAGCAAGCGCTAAGTATGGAAAGAGGAAGGGTTGTTTATATGAATAAGCAACCTGTTGGATTAAGAAAACAGTGGTGCACAAACTTCAAACGGAACGTGAAATTTTATGTCGTTATTTTTATATGGCTTCTTTCTGTTTAATATTATCTATATTGTCTGTAAAACAAAAGTACTAACACTGATTTCTTAATATTGCACTTGAGTTTTAAATTTTAATAACATAATAGAGAGTTAAGAAGGAATATTCACCTAAATTCCATAGTAGTATAATATTATACTGTATTAAGTGGACGAAACACATCATTCATAAAGAAAGTGATATTCCAAAGAAAGAGATTGAGTATGACATGATAAGTTGGAATTTATATTGATGGCATCTTTAGCCTTACAAAAGTAATCAAATCAAACAATATTACAGTACAACGCAAAGTTACCTAGGTACTGTATCTGTTTTAAGTGTAAAAAATATTACATAACAAAACTCTTATCGCATTATGGTTTTAAGGTGATATTTGTGAGCAACTTCCTATCATCACAATATTAAGTTATTTTCTCGAAATCTGCTGAAGCTACAGAGCTGACATTTTTACAACACATGGGCACATATCTTTTGCTTATGATGTAACAGTAGTTGCTTTGTTAATTCATTTCCTTACAAACAATTTCTATGCGAATATTTTCAAAATTTTCAATACACTATCTTCAGTAATACGTATATACGGTATATTAGATTTACGAAAACATTATGTAAGGCTATTAAATAAGTAGGCCTATACCTGAAAATTTCACTTTTCTATAGGAAAAGTTGAGAAAATATTTCTTTTGAATAAAAAAGTCAAACTTGTGAAAAATGAGCATTAAAATTGAAACATACAGTTTTAATAAGTTCTCTTCCCTTTATCTATTGTGGCCATCCCTGAATATAACTCGACCAAGCGGCATATACCACCTCTTTCGTCTGTCTCTTTCCTTTCCGCTGTAAAGCGCTCAGGCTCTCCTGGGCTCTAAAGCGCGCGCTTGCTCCTGTGGGCATCAATTGACATGCCTGTAAATGTTAAGCACACTTAAATGCCATCGGGATCGAACCCGCAACCTCGAGCACAGAAGGCCAGCGCTATACCGACTGCGCTACCCAGACTGACATATAGGCTATAATATTGTGAGGAATATATATATATATATATATATATATATATATATAATTTGAACTGGTAATGGAAATTACGGGAAAACGGATGGACGGATTTTAATAAATGACCCCTCATTTTGAAGCTTGGAACTCAAAGTTTTTCGGAAAAATAGTAGTTTTCCGTGAAATGTCAATTTTTAAACATAATTTTCCTATTTTCCAAAATCCATCTGTCGTCAGTTTTGAGAACTAGCTAATAGCATTCAGGGCCGACTTGATATTCCCTTCGCTTTTTTGTAAAGGCGAAGCGAGCATCAAGTCCGCGGTGTTGCATTTCAGAATAAAACAAAATACATACTACAGTAAACGATTTTACACGAAGGCCATGATCTGCAAGAATGAAGACATATTTAGAGCTCAAATTAAATTGGTTGTTAAAAACTTAACTTACTAAAAATAATTTACAGATTCGATTCTGTGGTGTGTAATTTTCTTGGTACAGCTGTGTATTGGATATTAAAAACTACAAAACTTGAGGTCGTTTGATGACATTATTACCATTAGAAATGAAATATTATTGTAGTTAATGCCATGATGTGACTATTTTCCATTAATTATACATATTAATCCTATATTGATGATATGAAAGTGAAACGTTTTGGGGTTATATAAGTAGATGTAGAGAATAACTTAAATTAGATTTTGATTTCTATATTTTACTGAGTGGCGGCTATATAGTATATATAGTATATGTTACTGAAAGCTATAAAACTTACGTAAGATAATAATATTATTAAAAATAAAATATTTTTATAATTATTAATCAAGTGGGGTTGGGTCTTTTTCATATATTTACTGGCGGTGTGGTGTAGATATTTATATGCGTGGTTCTCTTCAGTATTGGCTCGAGAGAGAGTATCTTTCATTGTTATGGAAGCAAATAACTTTCCGAATGTCTGATATTCTTCATCTATACTAATAATAAATCTGTAGCCGAAATTTTTCTGGTAATTTTCGATTTTCCAAAAATAATTGGTCCTAACATATATAATTAACCACCCTGAAACCGAAAATCGCTTTTTTGAAATTTTTGTTTGTATGTCTGTCTGTCTGTCTGTATGTTTGTTACCTTTTCACGCGATAATGGCTGAACGGATTTCGATGAAAATTGGAATATAAATTAAGTTTGTTGTAACTTAGATTTTAGGCTATATGGCATTCAAAATACATTATTTAAAAGGGGGGTTATAAGGGGACGTGAATTAAATAAATCGAAATATCTCGCGTATTATTGATTTTTGTGAAAAATGTTACATAACAAAAGTTTCTTTAAAAATCATTTGCGATAAGTTTTATTCTTTGAAAAATTTTGATAGGCCTGATATTTAATGAGATAAATGAGTTTTAAAATTAAAATAACTGCCGTCTAAGGCCGTGTAACGAAATAAAAAACAAATGGCTTGGTCAATAAGGGGCCTTGGACAACAACAATCGAAAGCTATGAAACATAGCCTACAGGGAATGTTTCTGTGTTTGTATGAAGTAATATCGGAAGCTAAATTAACCGATTTGTATAATTAATTATTATTTCACCATTGGAAAGTGTAGTTTCTCCAGATGGACATAATACTATAATATTATTACAGTAACTTCTGATATAATAATATAATATAATATAATATAATATAATATAATATAATATAATATAATATAATATAATATAATATAATATAATATAATATAATATAATTCTATATAATATAATATAATTTAAGTTATTTGAAGGGTTCAGAACCATAGTGGGCCAAGCGCCATTTACTGAATACGTGGAAAACAACAAGGGTTAAAATTAAGTTATTACCATAATTCAATGGAAACATATAGCAAGTAAAATAAAGTATACACATTAAATCTAAATGATGTCAATGTTCATCAAACTATGGTTGCATGTAATAAGAATTAAGAAACATGTCAAAGGAATTGTAATTGCACCAAATGAGTGCTTTCTGGACCAAAATGATCGTATTTTAATTATTTAAATACAATTTAAATTAAGTAACATATTAAACGATTTATCCTTCTATCAAACACGAATGTTCCCTGGATCAAACGCGCTATTTTAATTATGTAATTACTTTATATTTATTTCTAACGGGTGCAGCGGAGCGCACGGGTACGGCTAGTTGAAAATAAATCTGAAAAAATGTTTATTTGAACGTCTAATGAACTTAGTTTGCAGCATTTGCTGCACAAGCTACTAGTACAATATAAATTGCACCGTTTATTTATTTTTCTTTTGAACTATCTCATAAAAAAATTATTTCCTTCCTGGAAAGTGGTGTAGAAGTAATCATTAAACGGAAGTGCGCTCCCAGGAACTTGTTAAATTTTTTAACAGCGACAAGAAGCTGTGAAGAGGCTTGCATTTCTGTAGGCGTATGTGGCGCTTGTATCCTCATAGATGAGCCGTGTGTCAGTCACTCTCCTTGCTCCAGTTTACGTTTTTTTTTTTCCACCCATATCGAGTGCGCGGCTGCTGGATGCATGGACCACGCGCCTGCCCTTCTCGGTTCTTCCGCTGTATGCGTCGCGATGCGATGCGATGCTAGCCGAGGCATCGACCGACGCCGCCACCGCCGTCGCTTCTTGTCCCCCTCGAGTGAAGTTCTGACAGTGGCGGATCAGTTCGTATATCGGTCGTGCCGCGCGAACCCGCTGTTACGTAGTGATGGCGCGCCCGCCAAGTGGTTGTCCCGCGCAACGGCTCAATTTGGATACAGACAACACGTTTCGTTGTTCCTCATTCGTTGTATAAAATAAATTCGTTAAAATTGGTAAAAAAAAGTGATGAAGTTCCCAACAATGGAATTACATTAGACTTCTACAGTGAGTGGTGTATGCCAACTTTAAAATTGTGTTTTCTGCTAGTATTTCAGAAAATTTAACCGCTAAAAGCATTTCATATTATTTCAAATTATTAATTACTCCGAATAAATGTCCAAATGTCTTTTTTAGGGCAGATAAAAAGTCTTACAGTTAATATTTTAATGCTCATTTCCGGAAATAGATTTATATAGTTAAGTTTTATTAAAACTTGTTTTAAAAAATGAACAAATTTTAAGGGAACTTTGAAAATAAACTATAAAAAGCTCTCTCACACATAAATTATTTTTACAGTATTCTACTTGATTATTTGTTTAACTTTCCGCAATGAAATTCAATTACAGAGTTATCTAGTGAGTAATATTATTTTGCGTCTTTTTTGTTTAATATTTATTGAAGAACTTCAGCGCCTAGATAATTTAATATTGTTAGTATATCCTATTATTAATTGAGGACCTCCCTCGAATAAGGGTGTAACCAACAAATCTATAATACGCGTTTCAGGAGAAAAGAAAATAATTTTAGAGGAATATTTCGTTAGACCTATATTTGCTACCAGAACCATTTGATTAATCAGGGATACAAGTTTATTCAGATATTGGATGCAATCGTTTATTGTTATAAATAAGTGTTTCAAAGTTACTTCTTCCACAGAAGTTACTTATTTCATTAATTTGATGTTACACCCTGTTCGACGGAGGTCTCCAATTAAGTCCAGTAAACTTTCCAACTTTTTAAAAAAATTGTCTTCAGCCTTTTTAGCATTTCAGAAAATTTAACCGCTAAAACTATTTCATGTTCTTAGCTATTGAAATTATTAATTACTCCCAATAAATGTACGAATGTCTTTTAGGGCAGATGAAATGCCTTGTTAATATTTTTAAAGTTCATCTCCGGAAATAGATTTGTATAGTTAAGTTCTATTAAAATTTATTAAAAAAAAAATGAATAAATTTTAAGGGATATTTGAAAATAAAATATAAAAAGCTCTCTCACACATTAATTATTTTTACAGTATTCTACTTGATTCTTTGTTGAAGTTCCCACGATGAAATTGAATTATAGAGTTATCTAGTGAGTATTATTATTTTGCGTCGTTTTTGTTCTACATTTATCGGAGAACTTAGGCGCCTAGATAATTTAATATTGTTAGTATATCCTATTATTAATTACTCTCAGTAAACTGTTCAATTTTTTAAAATTGTTTTTTCTGCTTTTTTAGCATTTCAGAAAATTTAACCGCTAAAATCATTTCATGTTGTTAGCAATTGAAATTAATTACTCCCAATAAATGAATGTCTTTTAGAGCAGATAAAATGCCTTATTGTTAATATTTTTAAAGTTCATTTTCGGAAATAGATTTGTATAGTTAAGTTTATTAAAACTTATTTAAAAAAAATGAACAGATTTTAAGGGAGCTTTGAAAATAAAATATAAAAAGCTCTGACACATAAATTATTTTGACAGTATTCTACATGATTCTTTGTTGAAGTTTCAACGATGAAATTCAATTATAGAGTTATCTAGTGAGTAATATTATTTTGCGTCCTTTTCGTTCTATATATTTTATCGGAGAACTTCAGCGCCTAGATAATTTAATATTGTTAGTATATCCTATAATTAATTACGCTCAGTAAACTGTCCAATTTTTTAAATTGTATCTCCTTTGTTTTATTTTTTTTTATTTTTTGCGTTTCAGAAAATTTAACCGCTAAAATCATTTCATGTTGTTAGCAATTGAAATTATTAATTACTCCCAATTACTCTTTTAGGGCAGATAAAATGTCTTACAGTTAATATTTTTAATGCTCATTTCCGGAAATAGATTTGTATAGTTAAGTTTTATTAAAACTTATTTAAAAAATGAATAAATTTTAAGGGAGCTTTGAACATAAACTATAAAAAGCTCTCTCACACATAAATTATTTTTACAGTATTCTACTCGATTCTTTGTTGAAGTTTCCGTAGTTAAATTCAATTATAGAGTTATCTAGTGAGTAATATTATTTTCCGTCTCTTTTTGTTTAATATTTATTGAAGAACTTCAGCGCCTAGACAACGTAAGGTTGCTAATATATCCTATTATTAATTGAAGACCTCCTTCGAATAAGGATGTAACCAACAAATCTATAATACGCATTTCAGGAGAAAAGAAAATAATTTGAGGGGCATATTTCGTTAGGACTATATTTACTAGCAGAATCATTTGATTGATCAAGGATACAAGTTTATACAGCTATTGGATGCAATCGTTTATCGTTATAAATAAGTGCTTCAAAGTTGCTCCTTCCACCGAAGTTACATATTTCATTAATTTGATGTTACCCTCTTTTCGAGGGATGTCTCCAATTAAGTCCAGTAAACTTTCCAACTTTTTAAAAAAATTGTGTCTTCAGCCTTTTTAGCATTTCAGAAAATTTAACCGCTAAAACCATTTCATATTGTTAGCACTTTCGAAATTACTAATTACTCCCAATAAATGTACGAATGTCTTTTAGGGCAGATAAAATGCCTTGTTGTTAATATTTTTAAAGTTCATCTCCGGAAATACATTTGTATACTTATGTTCTATTAAAAGTTATTTAAAAAATGAATAAATTTCAAGGGAGATTTGAAAATAAAATATAAAAAGCTTTCTCGCGTATAAATTATCTTTACAGTATTCTACTTGATTATTTGTTGAAGTTTTCACGATGAAATTCAATTATAGAGTTATCTAGTGAGTAATTATATTTTGCGTCTTTTTAGTTCTATATTTATCGGAGAACTTCAGCGCCTAGATAATTTAATATTGCTAGTATATCTATCATTAATCACGCTCAGTAACTGTCCAATGTTTTTCTAAATTGTCTTCTGCTTTTTTAGCATTTCAGAAAATGTAACCGCTAAAACCATTTCATGTTGTTGGCAATTGAAATTATTAATTACTCTCAATAAATGTAGGAATGTCTTTTAGGGCAGATAAAATATGTTATTGTTAATATTTTTAATGTTCATTTCCGGAAATAGATTTGTATAGTTGAGTTTTATTAAAATTTGTTTTAAAAATTAATAAAATTTAAGGGAGATTTGAAAATAAAATATTAAAAGCTCTCTCGCTTATAAATTATTTTTACAGTATTCTACTTAATTCTTTGTTGAAGTTTCACGATGAAATTAAATTGGGCCATATGGTTATCTAGTGAGTAATATTATTTTGCGTCTTTTTTGTTCTGTATTTATCGGAGGACTTCATTACCTAGATAATTTAATATTATTAGTATATCCTGTTATTAATTACGCCCAGTAAACTTTCCAACTTTTTTCTTTAAATTGTGTCTTGAGCTTTTTTAGCATTTCAGAAAATTTAACTGCTAAAACCATTTCATGTTAGCAATTGAAATTATTAATTACTCTCAATAAATGTACGAATGTCTTTTAGAGCAGATAAAATGCCTTATTGTTAATATTTTTAAAGTTCATTTCCGGAAAATTGATTTGTATAGTTGAGTTTTATTAAAATTTATTTAAAAAATGAATAAATTTTAAGAGAGATTTGAAAAGAAAATATAAAAAGCTCTCTCGCTTATAAATTATTTTTACAGTATTCTACTTAATTCTTTGTTGAAGTTTCTACGATGAAATTCAATTATAGAGTTATCTAGTGAGTAATATTATTATGCGTCTTTTTTGTTCTATATTTATCGGAGAATTTCAGCCTAGATAATTTAATATTGTTAGTAGGCCTATATATCCTATCATTAATTATGCTCAGTAAAATGTCCAATTTTTTTTAAATGTGTCTTCTGCTTTTTCAGAATTTCAGAAAATTTAACCGCTAAATCCATTTCATATTGTTAGCACGTTCGAAATTATTAATTACTCTCAATAAATGTACGAATGTCTTTTAGGGCATATAAAATGCCTTATTGTTAATATTTTTAAAGTTCATTTCCGGAAATAGATTTGTATAGTTAAGTTTTATTAAAATTTATTTAAAAAACGAATAAATTTTGAGGGAAATTTGAAAATAAAATATAAACAGCTCTCTCGCGTATAAATTATTTTTACAGAATTCTACTTGATTCTTTGTTGAAGTTTCACGATGAAATTAAATTGGGCCATAGAGTTATCTAGTGAGTAATATTATTTTGCGTCTTTTTTGTTCTGTATTTATCGGAGAACTTCATTACCTAGATAATGTAATATATTGTTAGTATATCCTAATATTAATTACGCCCAGTAAAGTTTCCAACTTTTTTTTTTAATTGTTTCTTCTGCTTTTTCATCGTTTCAGAAAATTTAATCGCCAAAACCAATTCATGTTGGTAGCAATTGAAATTATTAATTACTCCCAATAAATATCCGAATGTCTTTTAGAGCAGATAAAATGTGTTATTGTTAATATTTTTAACATTCATTTCCGGAAATAGATTTGTATAGGTAAGATTTATTAACATATATTTAAAAAATGAACAAATTTTAAGGGAGCTTTGAAAATAAATTATAAAAAACTCTCGTCTATAAATTATTTTGACAATATTCTACTTGATTATTTGTTGAAGTTTCCACGATGAAATTCAATTATAGAGTTATCTAGTGAGTATTATCTTGCATCGTTTCTGTTCTATAATTATCGGAGAACTTATATTCTATTATTAATAATGCCCAGTAAACTTTTCAACTTTTTTTATAGTCCTGTTGACATTTATTGCTCTCATAAATTTTTCAGTATTTGCCGAAAGTAAAATTTATTTAAAATTTGACAAGTTTTAGATAAATTTTAAAAGTAAAAATGTACTTTCTATAGAATTGTCCTCTGTTTCTAAGAATTTTGGTAATCTTATATGTAATAAATGTCATGATTTTCTTTAACGTTGTGAAGTAGCGTTAAGTTCACTATTTCTTCCGCTGCTTTTGTACATTGTAGCCTTTAATCTATGTACGAGTATATAGACTATTTCTATATTGCATATTAAAACTTAATCTTTTTAGCAACATTTGTTAGTAACACTCCCTACAAAACTGTTTTATTATACCGTAAACATACAATTTTTGTTTGCATATAATAGTTTTTTACTTAATTACATATTCGTGTTAAGTATCGCTGTTTTTAAACCCATTGTTTCTGGTGGGAATTTTACTGTAGGCTACTATAAAAGATGTTTAGTTTTCAGTTATTACTTCCTGAAATGCTTTAAAAGTGAAGTGATAAGTTTTCACGCGAGTTTTTTTTTAGCAAATTTTTGGAGTGAGTTTTTTTTAAGTATACTACAATAATTGTATTTCTGTTACGAAAGCTCAGGCTGTATTTATAGGACTATCACTTCTGGTAAGGCGATATTGTAATACACTTACCAGAGTTTTACGAGTATTTAATCCCTTCTCTGTTTATGTAATTTTCACTTTCATTTATGATTACATCCAAGAAATATCTATAAAATGTTCTAGAATATAAAAATTCTATAGGGTATCATTTTAACGTATTATTTTACTTTTTTATACAAAGATTATATTTATTTATTTATTTATTTATTTATTTATTTATTTATTTATTCTGGTGTAGTTAAGGCCATCAGGCCTTCTCTTCCACAACACCAGGAATACAAATACAATAATATAAATAAACAGAAATAAATACACTATAATATACAAAGTAAAGCTGCTCAAGAAATAAAGAGAGAGAAAAAAACACTATAAACAAAGTAAAGCCACACAAAAATATACAGGTTGCAGTCACACAAACTTTAAATGAGTGATTAAGTATCATAATTAATTCCATCCTAACTAATTAACTAACATAAACAAGAAACTTGCAATTTTAATCTAGGTTAAAAAGAAAAAAAAAACACAAATCAATACTTCTAGCAATACCTAAAAAACATTAACTAAGACAAAATTTTCCAATTTAATTTTGAATTGTGATAAAGTCCGGCAGTCCCTGACATCATTAGGTAACGAATTCCAGAGGCGAGGTATTTCTACAGTATAGGAAGATGAGTATAAAGACGTTCTATGATGAGGGATAGAAAGAAGTGCTTGATGTCGGTTTCGAAGAGTTGTAAGAAATTGAAAGCGCGATAACAGATATTTCGGAGTAGAAGTATGCATGATTCTAAACAGAAGAGACAGTGAATGTATTGTTCTTCGTTCCTTCAGACGCACCCATGAAAGTAACTGGAGGGAAGGTGTTATATGGTCAAATTTACGAGTATTGCAGATGAATCGTATGCACACATTATGAACACGTTGTAGTCTCTCAGCTAAGCGTGAACTTACATTAGTTAGCAAGGAATCGCAATAATCAAAATGGGGCATTACAAGCGTCTGAATAAGATTCTTTTTTAGACTAAGTGGTAGAAATTCTTTCATATGAAACAAGGAGTGAAGTTGAGAAAATATTTTTTTGCAAATGTGTGTTACTTGAGTATTCCAATTTAGATCGCTATCCATAAAAATGCCAAGATTTTTAACGGTTTCACTGTATTTAACAATAATCCCATTCAATATTATATGTGGTATAGTACTGCTATCAAGAGTGCTTCGTAGACGATTATGCCCCATTACGATTGCTTGCGATTTCTCTGGATTTAACCTTAATCCAAATTTGTGTGCCCACAGTGAAATCGAATTCAAGTCTTCGTTTATTTTGTTTACTGCGTCACTAGTCTCGTCAGGGTGGAAATGCAAATAAATTTGCAAGTCGTCAGCATACATATGGTATTTGCAGTGTTTTATCATATTAGTCACGTCATTAATATAGATCATGAAGAGTAAAGGTCCGAGAACTGATCCTTGTTGAATTCCAGATTTCACGACACACCATTTTGAAGAATAATCGCATGCAATGACACATTGTTGACGGTCGCGAAGGTAGGATTCAAACCAAGTAACAGAACTTTCAGAAAGATTCAGAAGTCTTAATTTACATAATAGAAGGTCCGTGTCAACTGTATCAAATGCCTTACTGAAGTCAAGTAATGTCAGTAATGTTAATTTACGTTCATCCGTGGCTTCACGTATATCCTCATTCACTTTTAGTAGTGCTGTAGTCGTACTATGTCCATTTCTGAACCCGGATTGGTATTCGTCCAGTAAGGCATGTTCGGTTAGATAGTTCATTAGTTGTTTGTGAACAATACGTTCCAGAGCTTTTGATAGGGCAGGTAGGATACTAATTGGACGGAAATCATTTGCACATAATGGGGTTTTGATTTTAGGGATCGGACGGATAAAGGCTTTCTTCCAGAGGTTCGGGTAGGTAGAAGTTATGAGTGAGGCGTTGAATATATGTGTTAATGTCGGCAGTATTATGTCCAATATTTTCTTCAATAATATTATACTAATATTATCCACACCTTCAGCTTTAGAAGTAATACGTTTTATTGCCGCTCTTACTTCAGTTTCTGTGACATAAGTGAAGTAAAATATTTCTCTATCCGGAATTGGAGTCATTTGTAATTCGTTAACTGTCTGCTGTTTGTCGACCGTATCCAAGGTTATTGACTGTACAGTTGCAAAATGGTCATTTAGTTCGTCAAGAGAAACTGGCACACTGTCTACCTGAGTCCTGGGATTTCCTAAACCAATTGTCCGTAGGTTTCTCCACAGATTGGAAGGGTCAGCTCCCCCCTTCAAGATGTTATGAAAATGTCTCAGTTTTGCGTTTCTAATGGCTTGAGTAGTTCTGTTACGTAAGAGTTTATAATAATTATAAGAGATTTCTGTCTTGTCATGTTTAAACGTTTTGTATGCAGCGTTTCTGTCCATAATCATACTACGTATGTCAGCAGTCATCCATGGTGCTGGTGTCCTTTTTACGCGTTTAGATTTGATAGGAGCATGCTTGTCATATAAATTTATAATGTATTCATTTAGTTTAACAAGTTTCTCGTCAACAGTATGTAAGGTCCATATTGAGTCCCAGGGAATCTTCATTGCGTCTTCAAGTAGTTGGGTTTCATCAACACGTTTCAAGTCACGGTACCTTATGAGTTTAGGCGTGGGCTTGGGACACTTCAAGGAATATACTAGATAAATAATATCATGGTACGAAATTCCCGAAGCAGCACATTGTCCATGTTTTTGTACTTTGTCTGCATTCTTCGTAATAATTAAGTCTAATAGGGATTCGGAAGATTGGGTATGGTGGGTGGGTTCAAGGGGAAGGACTGCTAGATCAAGAGCCTGGAACATGGTCAATAGATGTCTAGTGTAGTTCGAATCAGAGGCTAACAAATTTGTGTTAAGATCACCCATTATTAAGACGTGTTCATAATCTGTGATGAATTCCAACAACGATCTCTCGATCTCTGCAATATCGTTAATCTTCGGGGGTTGGTAAATTACACAAATAAGACATTTCTGAAAGTTTGTCGAGACTTCTACAAATAGCATTTCAGGTTTTCCGGCATACTCGCCAGGAGATGTGTATATTATTCTGGGATTGAGATCTGATCTAACATATGCAGCAACGCCGCCCCCTTGTTTATTTAAACGATCATTTCTCAATAGCGTATAACCATCTAGGTGTAGTGTCGCTGAGGATAATGTAGGCTTTAGCCAAGATTCAGAGATGAGAAGAGCATGCAAATTCTGATTCGAGAATATGGATTGAATTTCGTCAAAGTGTGCAACCAAACTCTGAGCGTTAATATGGGCTACGTGAAGGAATGAAGATTTCTTGGAAAATGCTGTTGTTAAAATGTTGAATGCTTCAGGGTGAGAGAGAGGGTTCTGGTTAGCAGGTATAGGGGAATGGAGTGAGTGAAGGTCATTGTATAATGTTCTGTCAGAGACAACCGGATTATTACTGTCAAGAATCAGGGTATCCAACTTAAAGGAAAGAAAAAAAAATGTTATATAAAAATATGTAAAATATTGTAATCTGTTGACAGAATGCAGTTTAAGTCAACAGTTTCATTTGGTTTACTTATACAGCATACATTGGTGTAATTATTCTAATAGATTTACTTGTGAAAAGAAAAAAAAAACATGCGAATATGCGGCACATAGACAAATTTCTGTGTGCATTACTTTATTCTTGCGCAAACAATGGTCAATTGCCATGAAAGCATTACATTTCAGAAAATACCACTGAAATATATTGAGGTGCTGAGCTCAAAAACGGGACTTGCCATCAATTTTTGGGGTATCTGAGGAATGTTCCCATATTATACGAGCGACCCTTCATCGTTTAATGAAAAACCTGAAATTTTCACTTGTGTGGAACATTGTAGAATTCTATCGTTAAGTTGAAAAATGGAACTTGTCAAATGACTATTCCACTTTTTCTAATGAAGTGTTTCACGCCCTTCGAGACTTAGTATTAAACAAAATTACCTGTCAGCCCAAATTCTGGGAATGAGTTGTGGTACAGTGAAGATGACCCAATTGAACGCTGTGTTACTGAGGTATCAACCTGTTTATAAATATAATTTTATGATTTAACGTTTATATAACAATAATAATATATAATACCAAAAATTATTACCTACCATTTTTAATTAATTAATTATCTTTTATTAAAATCTGTTTCTTTAGATCAAAAAGGAGATATGTCAACAGTTTTCGAACGTATTGTCCACACCTGTGGAGTAACGGTCAGCGCGTCTGGCCGCGAAACCAGTTTATTGTGAACTAGCCTTTATTCCTAGGAGGTTTTCAATTATATTGAACTATTTATCTAATCTGTTCATTTCGTTTTCTGTGTGAAGGTACCTAGTGACAAAATACTAGTGCTGCCGATCGATCAAAATAGTTAATCGATTAATCGAGTTTTGATCGGTTTGAAAAAAGTTTTAATATGCTGTAATACACATTTATTGTTAAATTTAATTTGTGTTTGGTGATATATGTATATACTGTATCGTTGTATTTCAAAACAATACTACTTCAGCTATTTCCTAACATATTTATTATGTAGGCTTATAATTTATTTTTTAAATTCTCCGGGAATTTTGAGACACAAGTACGAAGACTCACCAGTTAAAACTACTTCATCCATGATTTTAAACATGTGAGTGCATTCACATGCTCCGAATTAAGTGGTGCTCTACGTTTAGTAACAATGTTTCCTGCTTCACTAAACGCAATTTTTTTCTGTCAAGTACTTCTCCACGTTCGTTCAATTTAAATCTAAACGTTTCACCAAGTTTACTTCTCAGTTTCTATGATGTAATGGAGTTTTCACTTTTTTTCACAGGCCACAGAAATCTGATTTTTTTCTTTAGCAAACTAAACTGATATATAGAGGGTAGCTGCGAATATATTGAATAAGCAGTCGCGGACAGCCGATGAGGGGTGGTCCTCCAGCTTGGGGGTTGGGCGAAGGGCTAACAACCCATTACCGTAAAAACAGCTTGTTACGAATCTTTCAAATAAGGGTGTTTGAGAATAAGGTGCTTAGGAAAATATTTGGGGCTAAGAGGGATGAAGTTACAGGAGAATGGAGAAAGTTACACAACGCAGAACTGCACGCATTGTATTCTTCACCTGACATAATTAGGAACATTAAATCCAGACGTTTGAGATGGGCAGGGTATGTAGCACGTATGGGCGAATCCAGAAATGCATATAGAGTGTTAGTTGGGAGGCCGGAGGGAAAAAGACCTTTAGGGAGGCCGAGACGTAGATGGGAAGATAATATTAAAATGGATTTGAGGGAGGTGGGATATGATGGTAGAAATTGGATTAATCTTGCTCAGGATAGGGACCAATGGCGGGCCTATGTGAGGGCAGCAATGAACCTTCGGGTTCCTTAAAAGCCAGTAAGTAAGTAGTAAGTAAGTAAGTAAGCAAACTAAACTGATAAGCTTCATCTAGAGGCTCAGTAAAGAAACTGCAACAGAACAGCAGACTAGCCCCTATTGTAATCGGGTTACAAAATTTTAGACAGAGAAGAAGGTAGTTAGTCTCTCATTTGCACACAGTGCAGTCATGGCTAAGGGATGAGGGGGGCGAATTCCAAAAAATTATGTATTTCATATGCTACGAAGACGAGTTGACAAACTTAATAAGGGTTTCGCATTGTGTTTCAGCTTTCAATAGGGCTAGCCCAGATCACTGTCCTCATATCTCAATCTCTTTCTGAAGTGTTCGTGCCCTATGCTATACTTGCTACGTTCTTTGCAGTTACAAAATAACGGTATTATCATGTTTGAAGTTAGAAGTTTCTGAGAGACGAATATTGTCGGAATTTTTACTCTGAGTTTGCATTAAAAATAATAATATCAAGTACGAGTACAACCTATTAATTTTTATCGACTCGATTATTCGATTAAATGTTTTTGATCGATTAATCTTACAATAGAAATTGATCGATTAATCGATTAAATCCCACAACACTAAAAAGACACAATTCAACATAAGCTATGCAGGAGACTACACATCAGGAGAACGTGGAGCAACAAGACAAATTGGACGGAGTTATGCAATAAGAGACCAAGTGCCAAAAACCTTTTACGAGATATTGACCATTGGAATAAATCTGTTTTCCTTTTTATGAAACATTTAATGCAAGAAGTATTATAACATTCATACTGTTACAAAAAGTAGCCCAAATAATACCAAAATAGGCTAACCGATTTTTAATAAGAGACCAACGGTTGAATTAATATTTCAAAGCAAAATAAATAAATGAATTTTATGCAATAAACGAATTTTTGCTTATAAATAGCAGCAAAATTCAGATACCGGTATCGCATTCTTGATTTTTTCCGAGTAAAATTAGCCTGCCATCAACAGATTTGTGCAAATATGCAATTTTTTTGTCAAATTGTCGGTTGGTCTATTATTGCGTAACTTTTCCAATTGAAATAGTTTTTACTAATCCAGATGTTAAATAATTCTTCAAAGAAAAATGAATTTCATGCTGGTCTATGCCGAGGCATCGTCGCAGCTAATGTTCCGTTTAACACCCTTTAGAATCTTAATTTTAAAGACTTGTTGGAAAAATATTGCCGTAAAAATAACCCATCATAAGGAAAAATTATGTCCATACTACTATGTATGAGGGGTCCTGTGCGGAATTCGTTCGGACATTGGCGAGATTTACTTATCTGGCTCTGCAGATGAAATTACTAAGCATGGGGTGGTAGATAGCCTATTTAATTGAACACTGGACATAAAAAAGGCTGCAAGTGCCACTAAGTAGCCTACCTATCTTTTAAAATTAGTTTTTTTTTTTTCGAAAAAAAAAAAAAAAAAGAAAGTCTCTCTGGCTCAACCCACTGAGAAAAATAAGTGCCATTGTAATTTTATTTAGAACCTATCTTCCATAGATGTGCTAAATGTTACTATGGTCCGTTCCAGGAATCTGTAGAGTAGAAAGATGAAATAAGACCTGTGCGCAAGTGGTATGTGAGAGGGATAGGACCAGTGACCGCTCTGGAGTGAGGTATTGGTTGAACGAAACTACCTATCGTTTGCAGAGAGAGTACCATTTCTATCTGAACAGTCTACTACGAGCATCTTACCCCTTAGCGGCCTCAAGCTGATGCTGCCCGCATTACACTCAGGCACAGATAAACTCCACCTCCACATGCGACAAGTCACTATAGATTCCTGGGACGGACCATAATAAATTACACAAGAAAACTCTGTTTTCTACAGTTTGTATCTTTGGCATTTACAGCCTTTTTTGTATTCAGTCTTCAGTTGTGTCTCTCAGAAGCGCATTTTATTTGTAGCAGACAATTGACCAGAACCAACTCTAATAGTAGCAGTAATGATGGTGGTGGTAGTCTATTATTTAATTAATTCAATAATGTGGTTAATTTAGATAATTATTATATAGTTAGTTTAATATTGTTAAAAACACTTAAATAAATTTAACAATTTTATAACTGATATTTCAGAAAATTAAATTAAAAAATTGTTTTACATTAGAGCCTATTTCTTCGTTCCTTAGAGCCTATTTCTTAAACTTTAAAGCCTATTTTAGGCACCTAAAATTACATTTTAGCGACTCAAAAATCCGAAGTCTGGTCATGTGCACCGTCGAATAAATTAGACAACTATGCAGTAGTAAAATCTGTTTTCATTGGATTTATTCAGTTTTGTCCCGATTTGTAAACCGAATGACTCGATTATTTTCGAATTATCGAACAGTTTGACGGTTTTGAATAATCGAGGACATTATTGAATAGTGTGCTGCACTCCCCCACGCTCGAAGAGTGGGGGTCACAGACCAAACGCGAGCGTTCCTGCTGTAAAATTAAACTTTATTGGATACACTACCGCTCCTGTTTCAAAATGAAGTTAAATGTTATTAGATATTAAACAAATTTCGTGAAGCTTCCGTAGTTTCAATACTGGAAATATAATAATGGAAATACTGTATACACATAATTTATGTGCCAATATAACTTGTAAAGGGAGCCATCGACAGTCATCCAGTGGGGATCGCTTTTCTAATACTGGGTGAACAGTATAGAGCAGAACAGGTTTCACGGCCTCATGCAGCCTTAGGGTCCCCCACCTCCGCGCGCATAGCCGGCCGGCCGTTAAATCTGTTCTGCTGTATACTGTTCACCCAGTAGTATATTACGATAGAAGGTTGAGAAGTGCTTTTGAGCCAGTTTTTCATTTTCCGAGATTTTGTAATGCATTTCACAAACGTGTATTGTACAGGGACATCATTTTATTTTTACTAACATTTTTAATATTAACTTGGTTATACCTCTGGATCACCGCCGTTTGCTACCCCTTCCACGACTGGAGTTCGATGATACTGGCGTAATATACAAACAAAACACTTTACTAGGTATAGGAGGGAAAAAAAGTAGTTCATCCATTTACGTAAACTAGGAAATATCGCGCTTTTGAGTTTGATAATTTTCATTACGTTTTTGTTTAATCAAAATACAGTACAGTATTAACAATGAGTGTTTTTACTCACGAACTGAGCTGTCCATGTGGGCGTATACATTATGTAGTGTATATTATACTGTTTACAGCACATTAACTTCATTCTCTATATTGTACGCTAAATTGAAAAATAATCATAATATGGATATTTAAACACATTTTTTTTAAATGGTGACCGTTCATTTCGATATAGGCTTCAGTTCTAATGTGCATATTATCGCACTATAGACTATTGTACCTAATCCCAATTACCAGTTTCGTCCTTCGTACTAGTAACTCAAGTAGAAATATATTTACCTACTATATAAAAGAGTACCTTACGTACTGTAAATTCAAATTCAAATTCAATCTTCAGTTCTGTCCTATCCGAAAAGATAAAAAATTACTCAGACATACTATCTACTGTCCGTCCAAGTGGTTATGTCGTAGGGTCGTTGGAAGGAAGGAAATCACGTAAGAGTTAATTACTTGACGAGGCCCTTTTATTTAAGTTATTTTAAACAGTTGTATAATATTACGTAGACGTCCAATTCCTAACAGAAATTAATGTTCTCAGAAAAGAGCTAAGTCAGCCCAGCCACTAGCTGGCGAATAAAAGCTGGTGGGGAAAGCGAGATACGACGTAGGCAAATGGACGACATTACCTGTGCGAAAATGATTCAATATTGAAAGCTCTTTCGTCACTGGAAAACGCGAACATATTTTTGGAACGTACTGTTTACTATGACCGTAAGGCTACTATGACTATATATGCGGTCTTAGAGGACGGCTGAACTTCATTAGTAGAAGGGGTGGGAGTGAAGTACATTCAAAAACTCAGGTACAATAAAAATTGAAGTAAAAATAAAATGATGTCCCTGTACAATGTATGACTTGAGGCTTTCCCGGCGTTTGATGTAGAATAACTCTTCTCGGGTTCTCAGCCAGGTGAGTTGGAGATTAGCTTCCAAGCTTTCGACGGCTAGCTCTGCCATCTTCTTCAGGGAATGAAGTGATGTGGGACGAAAATCGAAAAATCGAAAAAAAAATCGAAAAAAGAGAGGAGAATTGGGGGGACAAATTTAAAAGGTACGCAAAACGCGTCCTTGCAAGGGGTCGGGGGGCTGTAACAAACTAAATATGTGAGCTCCAAGCCTGTTGGCCACTAGTCTCACTCCGGTTTACGCTTCTCCACTGAAGGATTTTAAGAAAATTTTGAAGGGGAAAGCCGAAAATGGACGTAACCTCTTAGGTACCACATACGCGAGTGGGACGGAAATGTGACCAAAATGATCACGGGACGGGATGAGGAGGCGATGGCTGGTGAAGATCTGCACATTGAAATGAACTGTGTCATTTCGCAGTGCAGGAGGAGTCGAGAAGACTCTATCGTCTGTTGTTCGATGACAAGGCAGGTGAAGACCGCCAGGAGAGACGCCGTGAATTCTGAATCTGCACATTGAAAGGTTCCCTGTCCTTTCGCATTGCAAATGTATTTCATTAAGCCAATCAGGAGCTACTTGCTGGTCCCTATTGTCTGCCGTATGCTGGTGGTCTAAGCGTATTGATGGCAGGTTTCCATGCTGTACTCAGCTGTAGACCCCCGTCTCTGTTGAAATTATTGCCATCTAGCTGGATTTCGATGGCTTCCTTGATAACCAAGTTCCAGTAACCTGATGTCTTGTCCAAGATGGTGGTGGCGCCGATATCTGTCTCCTGATTGGCTACCGCTTCCACCAACCAGAATGTGCCTGGCGGTCGGGACTAGGAACTAGCTCCTGATTGGCCCGCAGCGGGAAGCCCTACTTTTGTATATATACCGGCTAGACAT
The DNA here is from genome assembly GCF_040183065.1 of Periplaneta americana. Taxonomy (NCBI): domain Eukaryota; kingdom Metazoa; phylum Arthropoda; class Insecta; order Blattodea; family Blattidae; genus Periplaneta; species Periplaneta americana. Next base: position 47,610,594 of record NC_091127.1, on the reverse strand, counting down.
GGTCCCACATCACTTCATTCCCTGAAGAAGATGGCAGAGCTAGCCGTCGAAAGCTTGGAAGCTAATCTCCAACTCACCTGGCTGAGAACCCGAGAAGAGTTAGTGTGTATTGTACAGTATGTTTTGGTGCTTTTGAGCCAGTTTTTCATTTTCCGAGATTTTGTAATGCACTTCACAAACGTGTGTTGTACAGTATTTTTTGCACGATAGTATACTTTAAAATTAATATTTTTTAAAATCTTAATATACAGTACATACTATGAACAGCTGACTGATGTTAGCAGTCTGGTCAACGTACAAACTTCACCATCGACTTCAATGTGAAGGAGTAAAAATGATTCAGGTACTTGTAATATTTCGTGTTCAATTGGAATAATTGTTAAGTGAGGTTTGAATTGTTTAAATAATGTTTATTACAATTCGAATTCAGCGATTTGTTTCGTATAATGTATATTAATTAACACTGCATTTTGCGTTTGAATTTTACATGCATTGTAGGATTGAAGTCAAAAGAAGGATAGCAATGGCCAAGGAAGCTTTTAATAGAAAAAAGAGCGTTTTCTGCGGACGTCTGGAAAAAGAACTAAGGAAGAGACTAGTGGAGTGCTTTGTATGGAGTGTGGAATTTTATGGGTCAGAAACATGGACATTACGACAAAGTGAAGAGAAGCGAATAGAAGCATTTGAATTGTGGGTATGGAGAAGAATGGAACGTGTGAAGTTGACAAACAGAATAAGAAATGAAGCTGTGTTGGAAAGAGTGGGTACAGAAAGAATGGTGCTGAAACTGATCAGGAAGAGGAAAAGGATTTGGTTGGGTCACTGGCTGAGAAGAAACTGCCTACTGAAGGTTGTATTTGAAGGAAGAAGAGTTCGGGATAGAAGAAGATATCAGATGATGGATGACATTAAGATATATGGATCATATGATGAAACGAAGAGGAAGGCAGGGAATAGGAAAGATTGGAGAATGCTGGGTTTGCAGTGAAAAACCTGCCCTTAGCAGAACACTAAATGAATGAATGTAGGATTGTAACGTACATAGAAGGCAGTGGTTTTCATTACAACTCTAGAGTAGATATTTGTAATATTTAAACTTACTGTACATATCTAGGTTGGCAACTCTGAATTCAATAAAATCAACTTTCAGTCGTGGCGTCCGTTTGCTGTAACGACGAGAAAACAGACTATCGTGCAAAAAAATCATAAACGGATAGGTACTGTAAAACAAAGATTAAACACAAGCGGTCTTATTAATAAAAACTCTAGCCTATATACAGACGTTTAACTGTCTTATACAATGAGTAGCTCGTTTATACGTCGTGTGTAAATTCCTTACTAATAATCACTACATACGTCGTGTATTATAACTGTTACACAGCTACGTCATAGTTTCGTCATTACTTCATTACGAAAGGTAATAGAATATCTGAGGTTCTTTATTGCATCCGGTAAAGCGCTCTAGTGTACCGTGTCAAGTATCGATAGTACAACTGGCTCTGATTGATTGCCACACTATTATTTGGTCAAAGAGTACAAGCTACAACAATATTATTCTAATTATTCTATGCTCTTTGGTTTGTTCTCCTGAGATTACAAGGCAACCATCATCATAAAATGACAGTCGGTACAAACAGCTGTTAGAGAGGCGGCCATTTTTTCTCTATATATAACGCTTAAACAAGGGGTTTCGTGTATATAACTACTGCAAAGCAATTCCCATTGTATAGTTACAGGCTGTTTATACATCTATCGCTTATGCATGGTTTATTAGTAACGTTTTTTGTCTCAACTCCGCGTAAGTCTCGTATAAAAACTGTACACGGTTTATTAGTAAGACCGAAGAAATATTAGCCAGTGCGAAATGTAAGACACGAGAAAAAGTAGTTTCCGAATAGTTAAGAAAATACATTTAATAGGTCTTTTGTAAAGCTGTTGGAGACGTTTTTACAGTGTAGATATCGACATCATTCTGTCAATATTTCTCTATCTCATTATTATTTCATCGCGTTTTTCCGAATACCGGTCAGCGACATGACGAAGAGACTGATTCAGGAAGCATATATGATGTTTCCTGCATTGAACTCTGATTACACAGCGGACCTTAGTGCAGTCGGCCGATGTGGTTAACATTGCGCCTAGCTTGGAAATAGCGTAATATCCCAACGTGTATAAAGCAGGCAGGCAGGCTTGCACGAAAGAGCAGCACACTCACCTCATCCATATTCATAAAGTGTTGGAGCACGCACACACACTTGCACGCCCTTGACACGGTTCTTCGTAATCCTTCTTTTCTTATCCATTGGGCTTGCAGACTAAATATTAACGTTTTGCCTTCGATCTTCTGTATTAGGTTATGCTAGTTTCAGTATTGACGGCAAAGATTGGGAATTATTTAGAAGTGTTCAAGCATTACAATACGCAGATCTAAGGAGACTCTTACTTTGTTACAGTTCTTGTATTAGGTAGGCCTATATCTGTGCCTCTATGCAAACGTCACAGTTTTTGCGGTGAGGGGGAGAGATAGCAGAAGGTTGTAATGCTTTTTAACGCTCTGACGCCAGTGAAATTTAAGTCTCTCACCCGCAGAGATACAATAATATTTGTAAATTGTGATTTATGAGCTATGAGTCTACCTTTATTGTAGTGCAAAGTGGTTTCAATTGCCCGCGTTAATAAGCAAAAGAGTTTTTTTTATTATTTAACGATGCTGTATCAACTACTAGGTTATTTAGCGTCGATGGGATTGATGATAACGAGATGGTATTTCGCGCGATGAGGCCGAGGATTCGCCATAGATTACATGACAATCGCCTTACGGTTGAGGAAAACCTCGGAAGAAACCCAACCAGGTAATCGGCCCAAGCGGGGATCGAACACGGGCCCGAGCGCAACCCCGGATCGGCAGGCAAGCGCCATAGCCGACTGAGCTACACTGCGCCGGTGGCTAGTGGAAGAGTTATTCAAAAACTACCATAAAGGAAGATTTTTTGGAGCATAGGCCTAATCTGAGACCAGCGTTGCGAAGAAATCGCCCACACGTTTTGCAGAACTCTCCCATCATTTTGCAGGTTAACGCAAGGGCGCACCTTGTAGCTGATTTGTAACGTCGCTGGGGGGGGGGGGAGGGCTTTTCCATCCACCACATTCACCGGACTTCAGCCCTGTGATTATGATTTAATCCGAAAGATGAAGGAACCACTTCGTGACGTTCGATTCCGGGCTGTTCCCGATATTCTGCAGGCAGTAGGGCGGTCCATCAGAAACATGAACAGAACAGGAGCTGCTACAGGGATACTACAACTTCCACATCGCTGGCAACGAGTTGTAGTCAATGCTGGTTACTACATTGAAGGACTGTAGAAGTTTTACAGATGTATCACTTTTATTTTCGTAATAAATAAATAGTTGCCATTATTAAAGTTACAACCTCTGTATTTTTAATTGCATTATCGGAACATGCAAGTTTTCGAATAAAATATATCGCTTTGGATTACGCAATCGGTATCAAATTGTGTGGTAGGATGGTAGGAATATGTAGTGAAATTTGAAAGATTGAGAGAAATTGTTTCGGAGCTTTCATGCTTTGTTGAATTCAGCGATAGTAGTATATCCTCTGAAATAACCAGAAGCGGTAAATGAACGTCGGCATCTGTCTAGCTCAGCTTTAGTCTGGCTTTGCTTATTACGAATATAATTTTTTCTTTTGCTGATATTTGCGAAGCTGTTCGTAAAACATTTTATAACAGAGCTTTAATTGAAACGTGGGCGCGTTGCAAGTAGCTACGACGTCACAGACGCTTATAATTTTTTATTTAGAAAGGTAAAAGTTTATTTCGCTCTTGGAAACCTGAATCAATTCCTTTTTATGGGCGGTATGAAATGTATGTGCCAGAGGCTTATACTCTGTATATAAAAGTCTTTATACTGAATGACTGTATGTTATACAATAACTCATAATGAACCAAATAGGCCTATATGAAAATTATTACGGTACCTTCTTAAAGTAAATTACAAACCATTAGGAATGATGATGGCTTTTATTACCTTAGAAAGCGATGGTATAATAGGCATTAATAGTGGTCGAAATTGATATGTATATATATGTATATAATAATAATAATAATAATAATCATCATCATCATCATCATCCTTCACGAATTAGGCCTCTGTAGACCTGTTTCGGCCCCATCTAGCAGTCTTCTTAAAGGTCTTCCTGGTCGACGATGTCCTCTAGGTTTATACTGCATCATAATTTTTGGGATTCTTACATTTTCCATTCTTCTTACATGATCTAGCCAATTGAATTTGTATCTGCTGATTTTTTCTTCTACTGACTCTACTTCTAATTGTTCTAAAATTTCTTCATTCCTTTTTCGGTCTAAAAGAGTATATCCTGCTGTCCTCCTCAAAAATTTCATTTCCGTTGCTTTGATTCTGTTCACGTCTTTTTTCTTTAATGACCAAATCTCGCTTCCGTATAAAAGGGTGGGTAATGCTAGTGTAATAATAATAATAATAATAATAATAATAATAATTTATTTAACCTGGCAGAGTTAAGGCCATACGGCCTTCTCTAACACACAACCAGGAGTAAACTGCGTTACAAAAAAAAAAAACTACAAATTTACAAAGTATACTACAATTTTACACACAGAACTGAATAAGATAATAATAATAATAATAATAATAATAATAATAAAATGTAAACAAGTAAGTAGAAATCAGACATAATATATAACATACAGAAAGAAAGGAAAAAGCCTAATAAAATGTGAACAGCAGGTCAAAATAAATGAGACATACAAAGTATAAAAAAATAAGACAATTATTGATAATAATAATAATAATAATAATAATAATAATAATAGTAATAATAATAAAATAGTGCAGTACAAAGCATACAATGAATACAATATTTTTAGGTACACTCAGTAAGGAAAATTATGATTATATATAGCTCAACTTATCACATTATAGATATACCATTATCGGAAAATATGAAAACAAAAATATAAATAAGTTAAATATCACTAGAACATATAAAAAATGTGAATACGTGGAAACATGCAATACAACACTTGTCATAATAGTAAGTTAGTTTGGCAACTCGTCATAAGATAATTTTCTAACTTGGATTTGAAAGATTTCAATGTTCGGCAGCCCTTGACTTCAGGCGGCTGAACAATAAGTATGGAATATTGTTAATAACTTCTTAAATTTTAATTTTATAAAATATATATATATATATATATATATATATATATATATAGATTGTACAGTAGTGATAAAAAGACCAGACCGACCCTTGTAGCTTATTTCAGAGCTTTGTTCACTCCAGAGCACGATAGACTGGTAACTAAGTAACTAAGACTTTCGTGGTTCGAATCCTGCCTTATTCAAATTTATTCCCAATAGTTTTCGATTGCAGCGATATTTTACTGCTTAATTAACTTATTATTCCCAGAACATGAATTTTACCAGCAATCGAAAAGTATTGGGAATAAATTTGAATAAAGAACAAAAAAAGTTTTCTTCCCAGGCAGGATTCGAACCACAAAAATCTTAGTTACCAATCTATCGTGCTCTGGAGTGAACAAGGCTCGGTCCGGTTTTTTTCTTGCCACTACTGTACATCTCGGTCTACTAAACATGATGTGTAGCAAGATTTTGTTTTTCTTCTATTTTTGTTTTTAATTTCTAAAATATCATGTTTTTAGGATTGATAGTAGTCTGATATTTACTGTTCGAGTAAATGTGAATGTCATTGCCAATAACCTTCCGTCCAACACACGCTATCACCACCACAATAGAGAGACAACAGAGTATCCTGATTTGTAAACAAGGATATCACCACATTTGTATGTACTTCACGGACCGAAATAAATAGTGACATACTTATAGGGTGAACCGTAAGTAATGTCATTAATTTCCAGGGAGTTATTCTTTGAGGTATTTCAAACAAAAGCGTTTTTGCTTTCTTTTTCGAGATATTTTTTCGAGATATTTTTTACCTGAAATATTTCATAGCGTGTTGAGGAAAAGCCATTAATTTAATTCTCAATATGTTCAGTCAGGTCCACACCTGTGGAGCAACGGGTAGCACGTCTAGCCGCAAAACCAGGTGGCCCGGGTTCGATTCCCGGTCGGGGCAAGTTACCTGGTTGAGGTTTTTTTCTGGGGTTTTCCCTCAACCCAATATGAGTAAATGCTGGATAACTTTAGGTGCTGGACCCCGGACTGGTTTCACCGGCATTATCACCTTCATCTCATTCAGACGCTAAATAACCTTAGATGTTGACAAAGCGTCGTAAAATAAACTACTAAAATAAAAAAAAATGTTCAGTCAGTTTAAGGGAGCAGTATATTATGATAATAAATTATTGTAAGAATATTAGTTTTGTTCTTTAAATGTGCAGACATTTTTATCCGAACAAATGTAACATTGTAAAATTCCTTTGCAGGACGGAAAGCTACATTTGTTCGGATGAAATTTCTGCACATTTAAAGGACAAAACTAAAATTCTTTAAGTAATTTATTATCATAATTAGGGCTAGATTTTGGTGAAATTGCATCTTTATTCTAGTAAGCCAGAAACATTACTGATTTAGTATTTATATGTTATGTGATAAACGGAGTGTTTTAAAACATATTTGTTAGGGCTTTGTTTGCATTTTTTACTTTTTACAACTCATAAGAGCATTTTTTTGTTTTATTCGGTCATTTTTGGGTATTTTCATTTAATTTTATCCATAAATCCCCATTATTAATGTAAAATATTATTTATTTCCTTTGATATTTTCTCTACATATTTTTTTAATTAATATTCATTATTTTGTATATTATTTTAATTGTTTTTCTACACAAATATTGTCATTTTAACGTAGTACATCCCACATAATGGATCAGTCCAACCACCCCTTCAGTATAGACTCCTCTATACCTGCTAGTTCCGGATAAGAGTGGCCTTGTGGTGGACTACATGGAACTACATCATGTAAAATAATTAATTAAAGTTTACTACTTAGAAAAATTATGTAAAATTAAATAAACTTGAATGTTGGTATTAGAATTTAATTTAATTATAGTCTAAATATTAATATTCCTACTAAGCCAATTATGTAAGATCAATTTTTAAGGAATTTTAAGAACATTTTTGAAAGATTTTTAGTTCATAAATACATTTTTTAGGACATTTTATCATGATTTATAGGTCATCAAAATCCTAACCCTAATCATAATACACTGCTCTCTTAAATTGACTGAGCATATTGGGAATTAAATCAATGACGTTTCCAAAACACGCAATGAAATCTTTTGTATGAAACAGTTGTTATCTCGAAAAGGAAGCAGAAACTAGTAAAATTGTATTAAACTTTTCTGTTTGTAATATCTCAAATAATAACCCCCTGAAATTAATGACATTACTTACTGTTCACTCTATATAATGACTACCCATTTCCCTACGTAGCCAGAGTGGAAGAACGTACATTTGAAGCTTGTGGATTGTGTATTGTACAGTGCGAGCGAGAAGTCTCTCCGCAGTGCTTGTGTAGCCACGATGCAGCCGAGAATCCATTAGACAGAGAATTCAATTGGCAGCACTGGCAGCTAAGCATATGCTGGACTGGGGATGTGAGGTTGTGAAACCGGAATTAATTGGGAAGTGTCAACTTTCTACAGGATTACGTGCCAGCTTTCTACGGGATTACTATAACTAATGGAGCTGCGGAGGGACTTTTGGATCGCACTGTATTTAGTTCTGTATTTCCTCCCTTTTTCCGTCGTCTAAGTAGCAACAGCTCATTCTCCAACCCCGTCCTTGTGCTGTGCGTCATAGTCTGCTAATACGGCGGGGACAGTAATGTTTGTACAGTGCGAGCGAGAAGTCTCTCCGCAGTGCTTGTGTAGCCACGATGCAGCCGAGAATCCATTAGACAGAGAATTCAATTGGCAGCACTGGCAGCTAAGCATATGCTGGACTGGGGATGTGAGGTTGTGAAACCGGAATTAATTGGGAAGTGTCAACTTTCTACAGGATTACGTGCCAGCTTTCTACGGGATTACTACTTTTGGATCGCACTGTATTTAGTTCTGTATTTCCTCCCTTTTTCCGTCGTCTAAGTAGCAACAGCTCATTCTCCAACCCCGTCCTTGTGCTGTGCGTCATAGTCTGCTAATACGGCGGGGACAGTAATGTTTTTTTTTATTATCCAATTTAATAAACCCTATTTCACCCTGATGTATATTAGGGTTATAGTTGGCATCAAAATACATATTTTATAAGCAATAAACAATAGTAAAATTATAATATAAAATTGTGGTTACAGTTACAATTCACATGAATTATGTAGAAGAATGCACCTTAATGAAAGAATTGATCCTGTTAAAGATTAATGAGATGTTTGAGGAATAATCAATGCAAAAGATATACAAGAATGTCTAACCGTTTCAGAGTAAATACACGACCTTAAAAAGAGAATCAATAGTACATTAATATAACAAAGTTTGAGTTTCACTTTCAAATTAATACTTAATTCATGAACAATGGAACAGTTAAGAGTAATAAAAGGATATTACAAGCATTGATTTACGGTTAGAAGTTACATAAGTGATTCAGGAACAAGTACAATAATTAAAATAGTAACACAAGTAATGACTTATAACTAACGAATAACGAAATTCTTGAAGGGCAATATGTAATAGTAGGGGCAATACAAAAGATTTAAAAACAAATGTAAACAGTAAGGGAATAGTAGAAAAATTGACTTAAAATTACAAGTTAAACACATTCTTTTTAAAGCAATAGGTAACAAAAAAGAGATATAATATCAATACACTGACTGTAGTTACAGATTAAACACATTATTTTAAAAACAAACACATAATGGATCAATAGCTATTTTCAGGCATTATATACATGGACCATGTCTTTAATTCACATCTTCTTGACGTTACTTCGTATATTATTTTGTGTTTCAATCTATTTCAATTTATTTTTCACTGTAACAACAAAAATATGTTTCATAAAGCCTCAAGGCATTTCTCTATATTTATTGTATCATGGTACTCTTTGTCAATGGCAAACCTGTAATGGTTATAGGAAGAAGTATATATATATATATATATATATATATATATATATATATATAATAAAATATCTATTAACATATTATTTTAGAAGCAATAAATAGCTATACTAAAAGATGGCTTAAAATTTACGAATTAAATACATTATTTAGTAACGACAGTTGGCACTAAGGAGGTATTGCGAGAAATGGCTCAAAATTAGAAATCAAATACCTAATTAAAATAAAAATTAAAAGCAATAGTGGACAGTAATGTTAGACTGAGAAAGGAAAGTCTCAGATATTAACTCAGCCCAAAGCTCTCGAGTGATTTTTAATACCGTACCCATAGCTAAAGTAAAAGCTAACTTTTGGAAAGTATTTTGTGCACATTTTGAAGTAAAGTTTAAAGCAGTTCATATTACCGCCTTATCTCAGTTCATTTTATTTTCGGAATTTATATTGAATTAAAATATCAAACTCATTGAGGAGTGAAATTCTGTGCATTCTGTGCGGTATAGAAATAGCATACCCGCATATCAGACGTTACAGAGAAATGGCGAGCGTTTTATTCAACAACCTGTTTCAAAACCCTAGTTACCAGTATTGAATTATTTTTAACCTGAAATCTTCATTGGCCTGCAAAAATGTAGTGAAAATCATTTTTTTTTTGTATCTCAGCCACTATAAAAGCTAAATTAACAAAACTTTTCATGCTTAATATACATACATTTCACTTCACAAAACACTATTCAGAATATTAAAATATCTAATAATTACCTGTAAAAATAAAGTAATATCAAAATTACATAATTTTTACATAATAAAATGTAAAATGAATTGGAGACTCGGCTAATTCCGCAATACGAAAAAGTAAGTTTATCATATTTTTATCAAAATGTTTATTGAAAAATATTATCAAGGTATGTAGACATGGACGAAACCTTTCATTACCAAATGAAATAAAGAGACCTATTAAAATGCAAATATATTTAGTTGTACATCCATTACAGTTGAAAAAGAACAACTCGGGTAATTCCGCAACAGTGCGGATAAATCCGCAATAGGACTTGGCTAATTCCGCAGTAGTAAATAATTATGAAATACATTATGAAAGTAACATAAAAGGAACAATTTATATGTAACAATGCTCACTTTCTTTACAGCTGTGTAGCAAAACACGAAAAACAGCCAACTTTCGATGTTTCACTGTATTGCCGACAGAGGTGTCGACCAATATCCTTGATTTTTTTTCTTTAGGACTGCAAAGGACATGCCTCCTGTTGACAGCCTCTCAAAACTTACGTTTACGCTGTTGTAAAGCCGGAGTAAAATCATATATGCACTACTGCGGAATTACCCGTACTGCGGAATTAGCCGAGTTTCCCCTATCTGCATTATTCTTTTACTGAATGTTTTAAAGACCTACAATAACAATGTAGTTAGGATCTTTTACCTGTTCTTAAAACATATTTTTTTTATCGTTACCTTCAATATTAAATTGTCTAAAATTGTTGATTAGGACAAAAATATTTCCTGAAGGAATAGGTAAAAGATGCTAGATTATCTTGTTGATGTAGGTCTTTAAAACGTTCCAGTAAAAGAATCGTGCAGATATTTAATTAATTGTATATATTTTATGTAAATGCTTTACGGTTGTAAAAAGTTATTCGACTTTGATATTATTTTTACAGGTAATTATTAACTGTTTTCATATTCTGAATATTGTTTTAGTGATTTATAAAATGTAACGTATGTATATTAAGCGTGAAAAGTGTTGTTCATTTAGCTTTTATAGTAGCTGAGAGATAAAAAAATAAATTCCACTCAATTTTAGCAGGCCAATGGCGTACCTCACCCCTTAAACCTTATTTGGACTTTTGAAGTTTCATTGCATTGCCAGTTTTATTACTAAAGCTCGGTAGTTGATAACCTTAGGTAAAAGATCCTAGATTATGTTATTGATCTAGGTGTTTAAAACATTCCAGTAAAAGAATCATGCAGATATTTAAATTAATTATGTATTTTCTTGTGTAAATGCTTTACAGTTGTAAAAAATATTCAACTTTGATATTATTCTTACAGATAATTGTTATTTTAATATTATGAATGGTGTAACGTATGTATATTAAGCATGAAAAGTTTGTTCATTTATCTTTTATAGTAGCGGAGATATAAAAAAATGAACTTCACTAAATTTTTGCAGGCCAATGATGTACCTTCCCCCTTAAATCTTATTTGGACTTTTGAAGTTTCATTGCATTGTCAGTTGTATTATTGGACTCGGAAGGACCAAAAAAATTACAGGAACATGATGTATAAAATGACCTTAAATTTCTGAAAAAATGTGACATTAAAATTAAAAAAAAAAAAGACCATCATTTTAATAATAGAATACAGACAAAATATTATACTTCCATCTGTGAAAAATACATTGTCATCAAATTGTCACTAACTGACTCAAAAACTTTGTCTGCTTTGTTTTACTTGTAGTATTTGTTGTGTTACGTTGAATGGAGGGACGTAACACACGTGATCTGGAGTCAAAGCTGAGACTGATTCTCTGACACGACCACACCAAAGGGGAAACTGAGACGTAGATGGCAGGATAATAGGCCTAATAATATGTAAATGGATTTGAGTGAGGTGGAATATGATGATAGAGACTGAATTAATCTTGCTCAGGATATGGATCGATAGCGGGCTTATGTGAGGGCGGCAATGAACCTCCGGGTTCTCTGAAAGCCATAAGTAAGTATAATGAATAGCACCTATCTCTAAGGGCAACAAAATTTTTCTTTACGCCAGTAATGGAGAAATTGACACCTATTTGAAGACCTAACTGCAGAAGCAAAATTTCTGAACTACTTATTTTTAGAGTACGTGCCCCTGAGTTGAATTGCGGCTGTACGTGATTAGGCTATCTATTCTTGCTAGTTTCGCAATGTCTAGATTTTTGCAAACAGCCCAGAGTTAAAGTGTAGGCCATATATATTGCAACGTTGCCAGTAAGTTTTAAATTAAATGTGTAGTTCACCATTTCTGTTTTAGAAACAAAACTTCTTGTCTTAACATAAATTCATTTAAGTGTTTTTCTGCAGTTGTCTAGTCAGTGAAAAAATTAAATGAAGAATGAGATTGTATGTACATTACCTCCTGTTCTTACTCCCCTGTGCTTGAGCGTAGCGTAGTAACAAAAGGAGACACTGTAAAGAAATATGTTTCTGAGATGGAGGCATTTGCACATGCGTTCGTTATAACGACATTTTACTATATAGTCAAACATACGCCTAGGTTATTATGTGCACCACTGTCGATCATGATCTTCATTATGTTTTAGACTTCTTTCTCGCTTTTCTTTAATCGGCATAATCATTCTTCATGCTGTACTGCCACCGAATTTCAACAGTGCTCCATTACTCATCATCAGGCTTCAAGACTTCGGACCCAATAGAGCAGTTCAGTGGGAAATCCGCATAACGGCGTACTGAGTATAGTGGTAAAGCGTACAGTGGGTGGGGGTACTGTAGAATGAATGCCAACAAATACGCAAAGGAAAACGCTCTGGATTTGAAGGTTCTGACGAATAATTTGGTTTTCATACAAATCTATTTTCAAACTGTGTCTGAAACTATTACACGGTTAGAAAAGTCAGAGCAAGAGATGTCGGAATCCCGCGAATTAGTTGAGGAAATGACACACAGAATTAATGAGACACCAAGTACACCGGTTACTGAATGTGTAAAAAGAAGTGGAAATCAATTTTATGTAAAAATAACGGATATGGAACATTGTGTAATATAAACAGCAAATTAGTGGACATAGAGTCACTCGAGAATAAAGGACTGTCTCTTAGAGACTGCAATGATGTTAGGTTTTTTCGTTTTTCTCCTATCACGTCATGCGACGTAGAGCGCAGCTTTTCACAGTACAAACTGTGTTTGGCAGATAACCGAAAAAGATTTACGTTTGAGACACTGAGAATGTATCTTGTAATACATTGCAATTCGGTACTGTAACTGCACTTCCTAAAGACGACCAATAGGATAAATGAAGAAATTAAAATTGCTACATGTTTATTTCCACCATTAACACTGTGTATAATTAAACACAAACGCTTATGAAAGACAGGAGAATAAATGCTTTTCACATTCTTTTGACATTGTCATTGTGTAATGTATATTTACTTTCAGAATGTACATATGTGTGTGCTTCCCCATACTACCGTACTCTACTCTAAATAGCAACGTTGTTACCTCAACACATCTCTACCTTTCACTACCTGCAGCGAGTCAACAACCTATAGTACATGCACAGTAAACATATTGTATCGGGTCCAAAGTCTGGAAGCCTGCTCATCATGCTATGCTATTTAATTCGCATCCAGCGGTGTATCGAAGATAACGTTAAAGCGGCAGAAAAAGAAATAAGGCTGGTTCACAATAAACCGGGAACGGAAACGGGAACGGAAATAATGTTAAAATAAATGTATTTAAATGTGAGCTTTCACAATAGTTAATTGTGAATGTTTACATTTAAATACATATATTTTAACAATATTTCCGTTCTCGTTCTCGTCGTTTCCGTTCCCGGTTTATTGTGAACCAGCCTATACAGTTCGACGCGTCACTCCTAGATGGGATGCTCAGGTGAATGACGTACAGACATATCCGCAGTTGGAAAAAAAAAGACCATTTTCTTTGTAGCAGTTACATGATCATACCAACGTTTAAGTGGTCATTCTGTGCTTCTCTTGCTGTCAAATCATCAACAACAGCTGCATCAACATTACCTTCAAAATCTTCAGCACACTGCACTGCCAGGAACGATATTATTATCTTTATCATTTTTCCTTCCGCGATCATAGAGTTTGTTTTATTTCTCTTTTTGTGTCATACAGTGAAGGGGGTTTTCATGCACTGAACTGTGAAATTACTATGTTGCTGAAATACAGAATCCATCTCCGGTACAATGCGGCGGACAAACGTTTGAAACATTATTATCGGGATTTAGAATTTAATATATTTCGAGAGTAACAATTAAACTAACGGTCGATATCGGAGTTCGATATTTTACTAACTATTGAAGCGAAATGGTTTCTAGCATGTGTAGATGACAAATTTTTAATAATCAGTTGAAAGCACGTCAATATCATATCGACTTCCGATAACTTAAAACTGAGTACAGCGACTTTCCCAGGTCAGATATCCATTTTTGCACTGGTGCACGTTGTCTCCGAATTGAAGGACTGGACATCTGTGATAAGAATTGAACCGCAGACACGTAATGGTATGTAGATACTCGTTTGTCTGTAATGTGTAAATGTCTGTATACCTGAATTTCAATCTATACTATCGGACGTAAGGTTGATTTTGATGTCAATAAATAAGCGAAGAAATTGTCTTTAAGTCACATCTGGTTGGTTGGTTGGAAGAAGCAAGGTTCACTTTCTTGTCGTCAGCGGTTTATACATTTATTTTTATTGCTTTTTAATAACAGAAAGGTACGTTAGATAGAGAGTTTATTATGCTAGAGCAGGGGTCGTCAGCACAGAGCACGCTGGGGCTAGTCTCTCTTACCCGCGGAAAACGCAGTGCACTAGGGTGCACTCTGTAGCTGCTAGCGGGTATGCTCTCTATCTCTCCCTGTTGCACGACAGTGCATACGGGACAGCACCGCTTACATTTCAGCGAGTGCTGACGACCACTGTGCTAGAGCAACCTCAAAAGAAATGCGTACGTGTGCTGTTATATTTTCAAGTGAACTTTCGCTATTTCTTTAGTCGTCGTAATCATTCTTCATGCTGTACTCCCATTTCCCTTACCGGAATTTCAATTATTTTCAAGTCAAATGACATCAAAAACTTTTGTGCGAGATCGTGCGTATTTGCTTGCTTTCCGCACAAAACCAATACGCGGTAAGTGTGAAATACCACATTCAGTATTCCCAAAGTAACACACATAACAATTTCCCTATTCTTACCGCTTAAGCGTCATTTTCATTTTACTGCTTTAGGCTTTTAACATATTTTTAAAGACGTTCAATATAGTAATAATTATAAATTGGAAACTTACCGCTGCAATTTCACCTGAATTGCACTGTTAATTATTGTTTTTAAATATTTGCAAAAATTAAGTAAACTCTACAACACCACAAAAGTTACTGCATTTGTAATGTAAGTAACATTAAGGAAGCCGTGAAAAAATCAACAAGATTCCAGACTCATCATAGACTGGGGGGGAAAAAAAGACAGATGTATATCACGGCCTGCTGCAGTATAGTAAACACAGAAAACATTTTATAGGAACAATGTTGAAGATAGATATATTTGTTTTCCAAAGTTGCCGTCATTGAACAGAAACCAAGATGGAGATTTCATTGCAACTAATTAGAAATTCGTCTTTCAGGTATGTAATAAACGATCTTCGCACAAAATAATGTAGATACACGAGCGGTATGTTTGTTTTCATGTTCTCGGAAATTAAAAAAGCTCAACTATGTTTCGCTTTTTCAGTCTTTTCCTGGAACATGAAAACGTCAACATACCGCTCTTGTAACGCATATTACTATTTCCTTGCATTTTTAACTATGTTCTGATTGTACCTATGCAGTGTAAAATATTACCATGACAACTGAAACTAACCATTAAGCAAAGCCTGCATGGTGTAGTCAAAAATCAAAGTGCAATACAAATGTAAGGATAAGGTTTTTGGTGTCACTGTACTAGCTAATAAACCCTCTATTCTCTTACTGTATCTTAAGAGAAGAAAAAGAGAGCGAAATATATAATGAAAGAAGCAATAGCTGGAATATACAGAGTAGGCGGTAAGTCACCGTACCTCTACATACCTATTGATTTAATTGGTATGCGTGGGCTCCATCGTGTCTGCTAAGTTGGACACATCTCTAGGTGCTTTGCGTCATTTTGCTAAACATCACTGGTGTTGTGATTGCAAAATAATATTGAAAGAAAGGAAGTTTTAATTAGAGAACCTACCGAGATACCTACATCTCTGACAATTTTTCTAGCAGATAATCTTAAAACGCGAGTTTCTATTGCATCCTGGTATGGAAAACATAAGTGGTTAAGTGGTAATGTGGTGCATAATAAACTTCTCTGTTGGTCTTGTTCGTTGCTGTCAAAGGAAAAAATAAAAAGAAAAGAAAGAAAGGGGAATTTCAACACATACGTAATATGGGATGCTTCATCACACTGAAACAATCACTGAAACTCACAGCATAACAGCTTATTTGGTGAGTGAAATTATTTTTCATTAACAGTAATAATAATAGACTACATGATAATAATAATAATAATAATAATAATATTAATAAAGTAATAATGATAATAATATAATAACAATAATAATTAATATCATAAATAAACATTTCCTATCGAAGGCACTTAAACTAGTTGCATCTGGCCTCACCGAGGATTTCGATCACCGGCCGCTACTGCAATTGTATCATAATTTATCGCATTGTCTGTCTTTTCTCTCGGTATATTATGTAACTTTCGGGATAAATCCATCGGGCTACAATCATGTACCTCGAGAGAAATCATGCATTTATTTCCTTTGTTGTATGATACACTCTAAATAGAGACAAATAAGAAAATAATAATAATATGAAATCGATTAAAATAAAATGTGTGAATGCATTGATGAAATCTAAAATAGGATACAGCAGAAAGAGAAACAACAGATCGGAAAATAAATATGGTAATTCGGCGTTTGTAATGTATTTGATGCTGTACTACTTTTCATTGAGAGCTGCGCTTTGTTCGTTAATTTCGATGTTGTCTAACGACTTGAATCTCTACTTGAAGTGACAGGGGTTTGATGTAGTGTTTGGTGGGATTTGTGCATGTTATGAGGGAATTTTAATGAACCGTAAAGCCGTGTATTACGAATGACATGCAATTTCAATACATGCCGGTGTAGCCTACTCTTATTGAAAACCAGTAGAGGGGAAGTATAGTCCTCTAAAATTGGGTCATGAATTTGTATCGGGTTTTTCTTTACAGGTCGTTTTGATGAGCCGCTTGATGATTTAATTTCGTGGAGTGGCTTATCACACTGCGGTATTCCGTCTGTTCGCACCGCCCTTAATGTTTGACACGATGTGTCATTAAAAGTGTGTAGTAATACTCGTGCTTCAAACTACACTTGTAACGTCTGTTCCACTTGAAATTCTCCCGCATTGCATTAGGAAAGTAATTATATTTAAAAAAAAAACACACACACAGACACACACACATAGGGGAACCTCTGCTTCCAAGGTACCGTTGAATAACCTTATGTAATGGATTTGTGTATGCGTGTTCTGAATTTTATTAATATCAGGTTATTATGATACATGAGTTCATATCGTTTTTGTTCATCACAACACTGCGTTGTTAGGAGTTTATCGTTTGTCATTTGTTATTTGATATTTGGAGTGTAGTGCAGCGAATAGGGATTATAAAGAATGGACACTGAGCAAATTTTCCTGGGTTTTGTTGTTTTTTTTTTTTTATTAAAAGTACCAGGTCTCTTGGATCCTTGCCTTTTACAAAAATATGATTTTATAGATTGAAATGTAAATAGGTTTTGTTAAAGAAAATTGATTACTAAGACCGTCAAAGACGGAAGTATTTGTTTGAATTTATGTTATGTCTCTTAGTAAAGGGTTGGCATGATGAAGTAGCTTGTTCCTGTATGCAGTCTGTAGGTCTTGAATATGAGCAACCAGGAAGGTATATGAAGTTCACTGTAGAGTTTGACATTGTTCGTGAGGTAGTGTGCGCCAGTGATTGTTCTGCAGACAGCTCTTTGAATTCCTTCCAGACTCTTCAGGTGGCGAGGATGAGCTTGGCCCCATATCTCACAGCAGTAGTGGATGTATGATCTGATGACTGATGTATACAGCAGGACGTTTGCTTTCCTTGAAGTCAGACTTTTGAAAAATGGATAGAGTGCCATGTGTCTTTGAAATGCTTTGTCTCTTATGTTTTGAATGTGATGCCTGTAAGATAAACGTTTGTCTAGAAATACTCCAAGATATTTAACTGATGTGATAAAAAGTATTATTGGTTTTGAATACTCAGTTGGTCTGTAATCCTGGAAAAACGTTTAGTAGAGACCATTAATTGAGATTTTTCGCAGTTTACTTTTAACCTCCATTTGGTTGACCATTGTGTTAATATATTTAAGGCATTTTGCATGTTGACACAAGCTGGATGAATATTAAAATGTCTGGTAAATATGACAGTGTCATCAGCATAGAGACTATGTAGACAGTCCGGCATTGTAGGCATATCCTGGACATAAATGAAGTAAAGAACAGGTGCAAGAGCAGATCCTTGAGGAACGCCTGGTTCGATGTTTCTGGAGGTAGAGATGGCTGCTCCTATTCGAACTTGAAATTTACGATTTTGAAGGTAGTGTTTTGTTTCGCTGTGCGACAGCGTTTGGTTCTATTAGAGGTTAGTGTAATCGAGCATAGGCTAAGATAATAATTGAGAATAGAGTTGAGACACAGGATTCAAACATCGCCTACCTTATTGCATAATCCAGTAACGCTTTGCTTCAAATAAATTCAAGTTAATAGCTTTTCCTTATTTCTCAGTGACGAACTAGTTGTAATAATAATTTTTTATATTTCAGATATAATAAATTATATTATAAAATAATATAATACATTATAAAATTATGTATCAAATTCGTTTAATATTTGTATATAATATAATATAGGTATATAGTTTTACTTCTCATAAGAGTTTTGTTTTTCCATTTTCAGTGCTATCAAATAATTACATATTTTAATTCTTGTTGGGGTCAACATCTCAACTCTCATTATAAAGGAACTCTAGAGTCTAGACATTACAGTTAATGACGGATTTATTATTTTATGGATTCAATTTATTTTATTTGGGTACATAATGTACCTAGATATATTAATTATATGTGTTATATTTCCGCTGTGTCGACTGCTAGCTGGTGTGATGTCAGCGCCAACTCTAGGGAGAAAGCAGAATCTCACGCTCTAGCTGGCTTGAAGGTCATTGAAATCAATCCGGCTACATCAAAGGTACCGACGCGAAGTGTCCATTCTTTATAATCCCTATTCGCTGTGCAGTGCTTGTAAATCCGCCTTCAATTTTGATGTGCCATTTGTAGGCTAAAGAAGATAGCTACAGTCATTACATATTTGAATTGATCTAATGATATACAGATTCTATAATTATGGATATCAATAATAAAACTGTTAAAAAGATCTATATGACCCAACCATTACAAACAAGAAAAGTTGGAAGACCGAAATTAAGATGGGAAGATGATGTCTTGCAGGATATTAGAATTAGTAAAGTTAGAAATTGGAAGAATTTAGCAGCAAATAGAGAAGTCTGGAAGGACATTCTGAAGAAGGCTAGGGCCCATAATGGGCTGTCATGCCATGTATGAAGATGATAATAATTATGGATATTAACAAAGCCTTTATATGTAGCTTGTTAATTTAATATTATTCAGCATATAAGCTAGGAACATTCATTAAGGTTAAATGAACAAGCTAAACTATAAATACTTTGTTAATATCGTGATTATACAATCTGTGTATCATTAGATCAATTCAAATATGTAATGACTTATTTATGGCTTTTAAGGAACCCGGAGGTTCATTGCCGTCCTCACATAAGCCCGCCATCGGTCCCTATCCTGAGCAAGATTAATCCAGTCCCTACCATCATATCCCACTTTCCTCAAATTCATTTTAATATTATCCTCACATCTACATCTCGACCTCCCCGAAGATTTTTTCCCCTCCGAACTCCCAACTAACACTCTATATGCACTTCTGGGTTTGCCCATACGTGTTGCATGCCCTGCCCATCTCAAACGTCTGGATGTAATATATTGCATCTGAAGTCTGACTAGTGTAATATGTAACTAGTCGCCGATGTATGCAATGGAGGGGAAAAGGAACTGCCACCATACCCCATTATCTCCTGGCCTAGTTGCCTCATAAGTGGTGCTATCTTGGTATCACTTGTGAGGTTCAGACCTGTTCGGACAGTTGACTAAACAACAAACATTGTGTTACGTAAAGAATACACTGCGTGCAGTTCTACGTTGTGTAACTTCATCCATTCTCCTGTAACTTCATCCCTCTTAGCCTCAGATATTTTCCTAAGCACCCCATTTCAAACACCCTTAACCTCTGTTCCTCTCTCAAAGTGAGAGTCCAAGTTCCACAACATACAGAAAAACCGGTAATATAACTGTTTTATAAATTCTAACTTCCAGCTTTTTTGAGAGCAGACTGGATGACAAAAGCTTCTCAGCCGAATAATAACAGGCATTTCCCAAATTTTTTCTACGTTCTGCGTTTAATTTCCTCCCGAGTGTCATTTATATTTGTTACTGTTGTTCAAAGATATTTGAATTTTTCCACCTCTTCAAAGGATAAAATTCCAATTTTTATATTTTCATTTCGTACAATGTTCTGGTTAGTAGACATAATTATATACTTCGTAATTTCGGGATTTACTTCCAAACCTACTTGCTTCAAGTTAATATGTAATTAAAAATTCAATTAGACAGTTCTTCACCTTAACTGATTTTAATAATAGAATTTTATTTCCACTTTCAGCAAGATAATGATGATCGTCAATGTATTAATACGTGAAATGAACAGAAGTAATTAATTATATACAAGTTCATGACTGTACATCTACTTATCATTTGTTTGTTTTTATAATGTACAATATTTACTCATATTTTAACCTATCTAAAAATATCAACCAATAAACTAAAGATTACCTCAGATTGAGGTTCTGACTGATATGTACATCTTTATCAGGCAGTACATCTCACTTGACGATATGCGTCAGAGGAAAAACAATTGTTTGTATACATCTGAAGTCTGATTAGTGGAATATGTAGCTAATCGGCGATGTATGCATTGGAGGGTGAAAGGAACTGGCCACCCTACACCATTATCTCCTGGCCTAGTTGCCTCATGAGTGATGCCTTATTGGTGTTACTTAAGAGGTTCAAACCTGTCTTCGGATAGGTGACTAAACAAAAACAAAACTAAAAGACACAACTACATATATCCAATACAAAATGATAAACTCAAATGTGTAATTGATCTAAAAACCATATTTGGTAATTAATGTTTTAATTATTTTTATAATGTTTTAAGTATTGTTTTGTACTATGTAATTCAGTTATTATATATCAGATATTTTGAAACCAAAGTGAAACCTGCAGATGCAGAGACGCGAAAAGGTTTGTTTATTTAATTTTTATGTAATTTTTTTTCACATTTCTTTTAGATACGTCTTCTATATTGATAATTCCTAAATAAATATCAAATAATTCTGGCTTAATTATAGTTAGGAATTATGGACCAAGCCTGAAGCTGACATACGCAACCCGTACGGGTTCATAGGGCTCCAGAGTTTACTTTTGACGTGGGTTGATAAACTTACTAGATGTACATACTCTCATTTAGTGACAGGGTTTAAGTGCCTTAAACTTATGACTCGTACATCCCAGTCTTTCCTTTCTAAGAAAGCCATGCTGAGATTTAATCGTCCTTAAAAAGTCCGTCACTCTTGATCTGTTTTGAATCCGTGATCCTTGGATCCATAGCAACCATGTTTACCTGATAAACCGTCTTCACCCAGATTTGAACTTCATTTGTCCGTATTCTGCCGCGTTACCAATATAAATTTTTATAAAATCCATGCTAAAATGCGTACGAGGCATTTTGGTTTAGAATCGCAGTATTGATAATAATATTGACTAAAACAAGTGAAAGGCTGATTTATTTTTGGATAAAATTTTTTTATATAGGTGCCTGAAGCAGTAAGTATCAGTGCGTGGGGTTCGGAGTAAGGGTGGGGGGAAAATAAACTCATTTATGTGTGTAACATGATTCGATTTAACGAATTGTTATAGTATTGAATTCGTCTGGATTTATGGCGCTTCCAGTTATAAAATAATTGAGCGTTGAAGGCACGTTGGTGAATGAAATCGCATTATGAAATCTGTTTGTTGAAGTTCCCCACCTCACACACACACACACACACACACACACACACACACACACACACACCTTTTTTTTTTTTTTCTTTTTCAGTCGTTCTGCGTTTGACTGCGTTAGCGGTAACTAACTGAATTATAAGAATTCGTGGTGAAATGTCGTCGAACGGCGGCGAGATTACGGATTTTTTTATCGTGAATGTAGCGAGATTATATTATGCGGATTGGAATGTATTTTTACCACATACAATTCGAGATTTTATCAGATTCAGATTTGATAATAGGATAATAGGAATCGAATTACGATTGCATGACTTCTTTCTAGCTCAGACGTGATCATTTAATTCTGTTCATGCTAACTCATAATCTTACATTTGTTTAGATGTCACAAGAACACATTGATTACGCGTCGAATTAAAATATGAGATACAAACTCGATGGCCTTCATCAGATCTGGTATTTTTGAGAAGTCATTTGGTGCCAAAAATATGATTTAGCGACATGTCGAAAGTCTGGTGTTTTTTTAAAGAAAGTCCAGTGATAAATCTGGGGTTTTGGACGCACAAAATTAATATTTAGTTTATTCTGGCTTTTAATTTAATTAACCTGAAGTCTTAATTGATTGAGAAAAGATTGGCATCACGTATCTTTTCGAAGTAATATGTAACGTCTCCATGTGGAGGTTCCCCTCCCCATCATCACAGTGACTGCATCAATCCATCAGCTCACAGAATAGCAGGTATGGGGCTATGAGCATGAGGAAACAGGAAGTAGGAACACACAGGTACAGAAGCCAGTGCATCTTTGTTCTGTTTCATTAGCAGTTCGTTTTATTAGTTGCCGGAA
Source organism: Periplaneta americana (assembly GCF_040183065.1). Taxonomy (NCBI): domain Eukaryota; kingdom Metazoa; phylum Arthropoda; class Insecta; order Blattodea; family Blattidae; genus Periplaneta; species Periplaneta americana. The sequence goes on along the minus strand of NC_091127.1, from coordinate 47,587,648 downwards.
GTTCTCCCTGTGCAACGGCCTTTTTAAATTTTTACGGTACTTTAGAAGAGAAGAGGAGTGCAGTGTGAAGTTGTGTTACTGTTAGTAAAAATTCCCTTTTTGAACTCCCTACACGTGTTTTATCATTTCTAACTCTTTCATGCTCAAATGCCGATGTTGAACGCTTGTTTAGTGTAGTGAATTTGACCAAATTTAAGTTGCGAAATAAAATGAAAATATTTCATGCTAATATGTGTATTAAATTCGTCTTGAAAGTAGTCAACAAATGCTGCCATAGCTACAGTTTACCAGAAGATGTAGTTAAACAAATTGGTACCCTTGAGTCATATACGCCCGCAGTGACAACTTCTTGAGAGGAGGATGTCGTCTTTGAAGAAGAGGGGGAAGAGGAAATGTTCTGAGCCTTAAAATAGGCTAATAATTTCTGAATAATGGTACGTTTCTTCTATTTGTATTTTAATACAAATGCTCCAATATGAGTAAAACTAATAAATTACATATATTTGGGTGATTTTGTGGTGATTTTTGTACCATTACTTGGTGACATTTGGCTTGACAAGTTGGAAACTCTGGCAGTCTCCTCTTTTTGGAGCCACATTCATGTGATTCAGTGTTTCTAATGCCTTTATATCATCAACTGTGTTATCTTTCAAGTTGTTTCCATGCCCTTCTCTTATGTTGGGTAATTAACAAACATCCTGTGCTGGTATGTGATCTTCTATTTTTGTAAAGTGATCTGCTTATTGTATTCTTTCTATTTCTATAAGTGTACGCGAAGCGTTCATACAGTAGTTTGACTGTTGCGATAAAGTTTGTACAGTATTAAGTGGACAACAAAGTGATGTGGCGCAAGAAAATGTTGTTGTTGTTTTCTAATGCCAGGCGTTTGACAATAAAGTCATTTGACCTCTTGCACTCCAATATTTTTCAAAGATATTATCATGGCCAGCCACTGAAGCACAGATTTTGAGGTGTTCCGGATCCATTTCTCGGTTTGAGTTGCACAATGGGCAATTAGGGGACTGATATATTCCAATTCTATACAGGTGTTTGGCCAAACAATCCTGGCCTGTTGGCAATCTAAATGCTGCTACAGACGATTTTCGTGGTAAAAAATACAGTGCATACATTTTATCTTTCCACGCTCGTGGATCTCGAATGACGCGGCAGCTGCGCACATGTGAGCGTGGAAAAATAAATTGCATGCTCTGTATAATTAGACATGAGTATTCATTCTACGCTATCGCCAAATTTTGCAGATATGTATTCCATTTTGTATAAGATTGTTGAGACTGTCGCGAAAATATTCTGCTTCCATTGAAGATAACCTTGTACACAGGGATGATTTCAGTTCCCCATCATTCTAGAATCGTCTTCCATCCGAAATTTTCTTTGACAATCGAAAAGATAAACTCTCTTCTTCTCTCTGATAATGATATAGATGTGCCTTAAGCAACGTTGGATGTAATGTGATGAGGACTGCCAATGGAAATGTTTCTGTTGGTTGATATTTAGCGGATAAATTATAATGAATTATTTTCTAACCTTATTCATTCCCCTAATTACGAATTTTGTGAAATTGAAATTAAAGTGATGGTGTCGTGTATAGTCGGTAGAGCATTCATGCGCTACGCGAAGGGTTCCGGGATCGATAGCCGGCCCCGGAACAATTTTTCCCTTGAAATTATTAAGGGAATGTTCATGGACAAGTTTCTGCACAAAACCGGTTCCTCTCCCGCTCAGTAAATTTGTAATAATTCTCAAAAATAAGTATCACAATATTACTAACCTTTACCCTACATGAAGTCAATTTTATGCCAACATTTAAAGTTCAATCATAACCTTATCATTAATTGGAAGTCTCCTTCCAGCTGAAAGTAACAACCCCCGGTTGTTACAAGTATATTTTGTTTCAGACGCTGAACAATTGTCTGTTCGATCTAATATAGTAGATCCTAACAAAGCTTAAAAGTAGAATTGATTGAACAAGTCCAGAAAGCATTGATTGAAAATAAGTTACATTTATAGTTTTAAATACAACTTTGAAAACAATTCAGGAGCTGGCTATTGTTCAGTGTAATTACAAAGCAGTATTTGAAAATATAATAGATTTAAGTAAATTGTATGCTTATTTGTAAAAAGTGCTGTGAAGCGCGTGAGTATGGCTATTAAGTAAAACTAAGTCTACTACGTGTTCAATTCAAAGTATGTCATGGCTCGCTGTATGCCATCATGTGGCTAGCCGATGAGCCTAGAGAAATCAATCTTCCTACACTTCCGCAGAGGCGTATTACCTACGTGCCAGAGAAGTTGCCTAGCAAGTACGGCGTTCATTCTGAAGAGTACGTACCAATACGTACGGTAACGCAGGTATTGGCAGGAATGTGAACTGTATGGAAACACGTACTGAGGCGAGTTTTTTCTTACTGTCAGGATAAGGGGAGAGGGTTAAGACGATTACTTACGTATTTGTTAACATTAATTTCGACGGTCAACGGAGCATTTGATTTGTGTTGTGGAATGTTGCCGTACGCAACCGATGATAACAAATACCCTGCGTACGACTTTCCTGCGCAAAACACAGTTCGAAAGAGGTTATGGTTATGGTAGAGGTTATGAATAAAAGGCAACTTCTCTGACATGAAAGCTGAAACTCGCTTCAAATCGCTGACTCATAACAGTGACGTCATGACACACTTTGAAATGAACATCCAGTATATCTGTACTTTTTTAACTTATACTGTATTGTAGGTGCCATGCTAACATGTCAATTCAAATATCCCTCAAGATCTGAGAAATTATGAAATAGCCCTCAAAAAGTAATAAATTGCTTTATGTTAGAAAATTAATCAGCTTCGTCAATTTATTTAATTGTAAACATAATAGCACTTCTAGCGTATCATAATCAGGGAAAAGAAGTTCATGCCCTAAAAACGTGAAGAATATGTAAGCATTTATAACATAAAAATTGATAAATATGCTACAAAATATGCATTATCAGTCTGAGATTCTTTTAACAGAATAATAATGTATAGGTAACTTACGTTTAGTCTATGGATTTTGAAGTGCGTGCCTCATTGCTGAATGCTCCATTTATGCTGTTACAGTGCACAACTAAGCAGTGACGTATGTTTTCTGATGTCGTTTTTCGCCTGTTGTCTCTCAGAATAGTTTTTGTAGCGCGGAAAACTTCGTTCTAAGTCACAAGAAGTAAGAGGGGCTTGCACAAAAGCTGTGAGCTGTTCTATAGAAAATTTTGTTGGTTTTTGGGGTGTTTTTCCTTCGAGAATATCTCGAATTTATTTAAGTTGATAATAGCCAGGGTTTTTGGAAAGAATATTTGCTGTTTTCTCGTTCACTTTATCTCCTACATTTCCTGGAACTGATGTTAAACTGGATATTGTTCTATCGAAATCTGCTAAAGACTGCAGTAAAGGAATACCAATTGCTATAACTTGAGAGGCTCCCTATGAGGGCGTCATCCTTACGTTATAAACATAAATTAGTCGTGTTTACGAGGTTACACACTTTTAAACATGAGGGAAAGACAAATAAACATACATAATATGCAGTTTCCGTGCATAAATGTTAAAATATGATGCTTTTATAAATAAAGGCAAAATATGCATTTTATGCACAATAAAAGTAATATCATTGTATTCAGAAATTTGTGATTCGTGTAGATAATCTTTCAGCATATTCACACAACGATAGAGAACACATATGCAAATGCATTAACTTCCTTTCCCTAATCATATTAGTCCTAAAATGTGTATCTTAAAAGCCCTTCTGATTAACACACTAATAATTACTGGTACACTGCTCAACAATCACCGTTTTTCTTTAGAGAAAAATGAAGCTGACACTATTCTGAGTAAAAGGGAAAATAAAAATGTTATTATTATATCTTTAAACATTCAAGGGCAATAACAAAAGTAACCTAGTATCACATCAAAGTTCTTTCAAGAAACAAAACTGCCTATTCTTTTAATACATTTATGAGGCTGATAATGATTTTTTTTAACTTTGTTCAATATTGCTCCTTAAAAAGCATAAAATGTACGTTTATAATCGTAGTTTTAATCATTTTCAAACTGAGCCTTTGGTACATTTAAAAGTCTGTATCAAATTAGCCCGACTTTTTTGCTGTATCATATTACCCCTACTAGACCGTATATTTAAAACAAAAATCTGACTGAACAAGTGTGAAGTGTAGGAAAAGTAATGCATGTTGGTGATGGTGGTGATTGTGAAGATGAGAGTGACGATAATAATGACCAGGCTTCGGTCCTGGGCACAGAAACGCATGAAGTTCAGAACGCATGGCCTATAGTGTTGTGTTGGTCGAGTGGCGTGGGTGATGGAGCGCGCCGTTACTACGTGTCTCGACATGTAAACAGTCCGTCACAGTACTGCATGAAATATATTTCACCCTGTACAGATGCAGATATACAGTACATTTCTAGTGTAGACAATAAATGTGTACCATTAAAGTATTAACGTGAGTTGTAACCTTCAATCAGGTGTCCCTACGCCGAAGCCTGTTACACGTACCGCAGCCAAGCAGCAATAGGCCTACACACAACGGTAATGCACATTAACGGACCCACCTGTGCTGTTGCAGTCGGGTCATGACGTCATTTATACTCCGTGTACTCTAAACCTCATACTGGTTACTCTGTGTTCCTAGGCCGAAGCCTGATAATGACGTTATTAAAAAGAGTTTGAGATCGACTACGGGGAAGTTCTACCAGACTGTTTGTTGAAAGAAAATGTTGGAGATTTACGCCTAAAACTTCAGAATGTCATACTTATTTTACCTCATCTATGTTATCGCTGATTCATCATTGCATTGTCTGTAACAGCTTGTATCGTCATTATTATTATTATTAATATTATTATTATTATTATTATTATTATTATTATTATTATTATTATTATTATTATTATTACACAGTAGAGATGTGAAACAAAGAATTAATATTACATATAATCTGGGGTGTTTACCGCAGTGCACACTCTTATTGTGTGTCACGTGTTTGAATTTGGAGTTTGGGATTGGATGAGGAATTCATTGGACGATGCAGTGTAAGTATTTTGAAACTCACTGCAACTCGTTTGAATATAATTTATTTAATCAGTGTTTTGCAACACTGGCTGTGTAACTTCGTCGATAGAGCATGAACCCGGGGTCGATTGCGCGACCAGTGATGTCCGGATAAAATAATTTAAAAGGCTGCAGCAACAGTTTATTAGGCGTGAAGTCCACGTAACCTGATACCTGCCGCTATGCCACTCAGAGTCCCATTACGAGTGTTGGTGAAATTGGAAACGTTACACACACAGCTTACAAATTTGTTCTCATATTTTAACAGAACTCGGAGTGACAATTTTATGAAAATTGTTGCAATTAGAACGCCGGTTTTTCGTTTTCATTTCATGAAGAAACATGTAACATAGTGTGGCGTGTGATACAACATGATAAATTTGGAGGATAGTTTTCTTTTTCTGTGCTACTCGCAATTTCCTTAACTTCAATAAATTTATTTTATTTTATTGGGTTATTTTACGACGCTGTATCAACATCTAGGTTATTTAGCGTCTGATTGAAATGAAGGTGATAATGCCGGTGAAATGAGTCCGGGGTCCAGCACCGAAAGTTACCCAGCATTTGCTCGTATTGGGTTGAGGGAAAACCCCGGAACAAACCTCAACCAGGTAACTTGCCCCTACCGGGATTCGAACCCGGGCCACCTGGTTTCGCGGCCAGACGCGCTGACCGTTACTCCACAGGTGTGGACACTTCAATAAATAATAAATAGATAGATAAGTCTATCTATCTATCTATCTATCTATCTATCTATCTATCTATCTATCTATCTATCTATCTATCTATCTATCTATCTATCTATCTATCTATCTATCTATCTGTCTGTCTGTCTGTCTGTCTGTCTGTCTGTCTGTCTGTCTGTCTGTCTGTCTGTCTGTCTGTTTGTCTACCTACCTACGTACAGAAATAGATAAGTAAATAAATAAATAGATAAATGAATGAATAAATAAATAAAAAAGTAAATAAATATAAAATAAATAAATATTGCCGTAAATTCTCCAGCAATAACCTTCATATTTGAAGCGTTTTAAAGAACTTCAATAATATTTACTTTGTCAGAAATACTCAGACGTGAACGTGTTTGTGACGTGATACCTTACCGGTTTGCAGGGTCTTGGATTCTCCTCACAACAACAGACCACGTACTGTTTTGCTGCTTTCTTTAGACACAAGCTCATTCTATTAAATCTGCGGGGCAATGTATTTGAAGTTTAAAAAATTTTGTTTTCAGTTAATGTCCATGTAGAATTATCTATGCAGAACCTGTAAATAAAAGAAAAAATGAAAATCGAAAAAATTGTAGAACCCTTTTATTCTCACTCAGCGAATTGCTAATATGAGCAAAATTGGCTTATTTCTGAATTACATATTAGCTTCCTTATTGCCTCTCTTGTGACAAAGAGGCCTGATGTGTGGATTTACGAAGTCCTAATAAAATTGAAACGTGCACTTATCTTCAGATAAAAGGAATCGAAACAGTTATATATGAAGGGTTCAGAACCATAGTGGGCCAAGCGCCATTTACTTTTAATGATCACATATCACCGTCCTTCGCAAGTCTCTCGTGGCTCCCACTTAAAGAACGTAGAACTTTACACTCTTTGTCTTTACTCTTTCGAATTCTGCACACTTCAACACCAAATTACCTTTCGTCTCGTTTCTCTTATCTATACTCTAACCACGACGTAAATACCAGATCACTTATCTGTGGCACGCTAAGTATACCTCTTCATAGAACATCTTGTTATTCATCATCTTTTACAATATCCACCTCGCGTCAATGGAATTCCTTGTCACAAAGTATTAGGGGCTGCAAGACAATAAACACCTTTAAGAACAGCTTAAAAGATAACCTTATTAGCATTTCACTCCAATCTTACTGATTTAAACTATCACTGACTACATTGTTACTTTTTTCTTTAGACATCATCCTGATTGTGCTGTATTTTAATTGTCTCGTAATAATCTCTTTCTATTATCTAATATTATTTGAAATATATTAACATTCTATGTATTTTAGTTTAATTCTGCTACACAGTTTATTTCAGTGTTTAATTAATAGTTCATAGTATTTTGTTGTTTAATTTGTAAATAACTTTTGTATACATGTAACTCTCATCTAAATCAAATTGTTGGATTCTTTGTAAGTTCATGCATATGTATATACACTTTTTGCTGGTTGAGTGGAAGAGAAGGCCTTACGGCCTTAACTCTGCCAGCTAAAATAAATCATTATTATTATTATTATTATTATTATTATTATTATTATTATTATTATTATTATTATTATTTACTAAAACTGTAGAAAACAAGGGTTAAAATGAAGTTAGTACCGTAACTCAATGGAAACATATTGCAAGTAATATAAAATATATAATTAAAACTAAATGATATGTCAATCTTCATTAAATTATGGTATTCACTTAACTTTAACTCTTGCTTTCTCCGTTTTTAATAAATGGCGCTTGGCCCACTATGGATCTGAACCCTTCATATATAAAATTGGGTTCTCCTCCTAAGGCAGATTTGTCAATTGATGCCCACAGGAGCAAGCGCGCGCTTTAGAGCCCAGGAGAGCCTGAGGGCTTTACAGCGGAAAGGAAAGAGACAGACGAAAGAGGTGGTATATGCCGCTTAGTCGAGCTATATTCAGGGATGGCCAGCACTGATTCAATAGATAAAGGGAAGAGAACTTATTAAAACTGTATCCATGTTAATTTTTAGATTTGCCTTATAAGTGCATTATAAGAATGTAAGTTTTAATTTCAGTGCTCATTTTTCACAAGTTTGATTTTTTTATTCAAAAGAAATATTTTCTCAACTTTTCGTATAGAAAAGTGAAATTTTCAGGTATAGGCCTATTTATTTAGTAGCCTTACAGAATGTTTTCGTAAATCTAATATACCGTAAATACGTATTACTGGAGATAGTGTATTGAAAATTTTGAAAATATTCGCTTGGAAATTGTTTGTAAGCAAATGAATTAACAAAGCAACTACTGTTACATCATAAGCAAAAGATAGGCTACGTGCCCATGTGTTGTAAAAATGTCAGCTCTACAGCTTCAGCAGATTTCGAGAAAATAATTTAATATTCTGATGATAGGAAGTTGCTCACAAATATCACCTTAAAAGCATAATGCGATAATAGTTTTGTTATGTAATATTAGTTACACTTAAAACAGATACAGTACCTAGGTAACTTTGCTTTGTACTATAATATTATTTTGATTAGTTTATTGTTTACTTTTGTAAGGCTAAAGATACCATCAATATAAATTCAAACTTATCATGTCATACTGAATCTCTTTCTTTGGAATATCACTTTCTTTATGAATGATGTGTTTCATCCACTTAATACAGTATAATATTATACTACTATGGAATTTAAGTGAATATTCCTTCTTAACTCTCTATTATGTTATTAAGATTTAAAACACAAGTGCAATATTAAGAAATTGGTATTAGTACTTTTGTTTTACAGACAATATAGATAATATTAAACAGAAAGAAGCGATATAAAAATAACGACATAAAATTTCACGTTCCGTTTGAAGTTTGTGCACCACTGTTTTCTTAATCCAACAGGTTGCTTATTCATATATATATATATATATATATATACATATATACACACAACCCTTCCTCTTTCCATACTTAACGCTTGCTGCCCGCGCACGACGTCAAGGTCAGAAAAATGCGCTTGCTTTGACATCACTGTCCTAAGGGATTGAACAATTGCTACTCTGATGATGAAAATTTCAAGTAGACTAGTTCTGAATCGTCGAAGAAAATAAGACTCAATACAGGGTTAGATCCCCCAAATCATTTTAAATAAAATCATCGCGAAAGCCTAAAAGCTCGTGAAATGATGATAGTAATTATTGGAGGAATAATTTAGTTACGTGCAAGTGCCGGTTTCTCGTCGTTGCGACTTGTGTGCGGAGTTGTGCGCGTTATCTGCATTGCCCGTACGTTTCCTTTCAAGCCTCCTTAATCGCAGAGTCCTACTGCAAGTGGCCGCCGATAAAGCAGGCATTTAGCTGCCGATGAAACTGTCCTTTCTAGACACAAAACTTAATTATCTTCTGCGCCATCCCTCTTGGGGGAGTGTTGCTAATGGATTGAAGGCGCTTTTACCATCTAGAACATGTGCCTAATATAGCAGGGCGCTGTTTAGAACAGAAGGTTTAAATCCTTGTTTATATTAAATAAGATATTACCCATCATGTACAAGATATCAGTGTTTATCGTAATATTATGTTTAATATTATGTTATTAACTAGTCACAGTTTCGCAGGATCAAGATGGTGTCAAGTAATAATTATTAGATTGCATATTATTCAGTTTTAATTTTTTTTATTTTGTTACACTTATTTACACTTACTTATAAACCAATACATGCCATACTGACAGGAGAATTTCTAATAATTTTCTTACTTACTAATCGCTTTTAAAGAACCCGTAAGTTCATTGCCGCCCTCACTTAAGTCCGCCATCGGCCCCTATCCTGAGAAAGATTAATGTAGTGCAGGGTTGGGCAGAATTATGCACTCTGTGCTTGCACGGTGTACTACGAGAGAAGTGTGCTTATAGAGTGCACGAAAACCGGTTTATTTAAGTTGCGGTACGTACTCGCTGTTCTGCAGTTGGTTCCCAAACAAAATATCAACAACGTGAGTTGGTTCCCCATGTTCAAATATCAACAATGTGAGTTGGTTCCCCATGTTCAAATATCAACAACGTGAGTTGGTTCCCCATGTTCAAATATCAACAACGTGAGTTGGTTCCCCATGTTCAAATATCAACAATGTGAGTTGGTTCCCCATGTTCAAATATCAACAACGTGAGTTGGTTCCCCATGTTCAAATATCAACAATGTGAGTTGGTTCCCCATGTTCAAATATCAACAACGTGAGTTGGTTCCCCATGTTCAAATATCAACAACGTGAGTTGGTTCCCCATGTTCAAATATCAACAACGTGAGTTGGTTCCCCATGTTCAAATATCAACAATGTGAGTTGGTTCCCCATGTTCAAATATCAACAACGTGAGTTGGTTCCCCATGTTCAAATATCAACAATGTGAGTTGGTTCCCCATGTTCAAATATCAACAACGTGAGTTGGTTCCCCATGTTCAAATATCAACAACGTGAGTTGGTTCCCCATGTTCAAATATCAACAACGTGAGTTGGTTCCCCATGTTCAAATATCAACAACGTGAGTTGGTTCCCCATGTTCAAATATCATCAATGTGAGTTGGTTCCCCATGTTCAAATATCAAAGGCTGTGATTTTGTAGCAGGCTGTGTGGGACATGGATGTTAATCGATCATGTAGCAGAGTAGTTGTTATTGCCTATAAGTAGATATGCATTGCTGCGACACGTTTGTTTCAAATTTTTACCAGTACAGAAATAAAATTGTGAAGTTATTCGACGCAGCGTGTCCGCCAAGCACAAAACATTTTTAACCTGCCTACTACTGTAGACAGTAGTTGACAGTCCTAAGTCTGTATAAAATGGGAAGGGAAATGTTTTCTGTCTTGATCTAGCGCGGGAACCAATTGCAGTCCACAAGAGAAATCAACCTGGAACCAACTTGAGTATAGCTCTGGGACGAACTGGGAACTAATTCACAGATTTGGGAACCAATTCCAGTACAGCCTACGTACTGTATGTTTCAAAAGAAATTGTTATTCTACCAAACTAAATAAGAACACAAAGTAATGAAACACTTCCTTAAACACAAAATAAAACAAAACATGTATGTTGCATATTAATTCATATTACTCAATTTCTCAATGATGAAAGAGTGATGGAACGGAGAAAAATTCTCTCCGGCGCCGGGATTTGAACCCGGGTTTTCAGCTCTACGTGCTGATGCTTTATCCACTAAGCAACGCCGGATACAACCCTGACGCCTGTTAGAATCGTCTTAGATTAAGCTCCATCTCTTGGGTTCCCTCTAGTGGCCGCTCTCTCCACTACGTCATAGATGTCTATGAACGCAGGACCAAAGTCCATACATGTGTTGAGGTGCACTCGGATGAGTGACTGGTTGGCCGGGATCCGACGGTATGGGCGCCGTCTTAAATCACAAAGTGATTTATTACGCATATCATATATATTTTGATGTACCGAAGTACATATGATATTTCCATGCAGATATTCTGCGTCATCATATGATGAAAGAGTGATGGAACGGAGAAAAAGAGGGAACCCAAGAGATGGAGCTTAATCTGAGACGATTCTAATCGGCGTCGGGGTTGTATCCGGCGTGGCTTAGTGGATAAAGCATCAGCACGTAGAGCTGAAAACCCGGGTTCAAATCCCGGCGCCGGAGAGAATTTTTCTCCGTTCCATCACTCTTTCATCATATGATGACGCAGAATATCTGCATGGAAATATCATATGTACTTCGGTACATCAAAATATAAAATATATATATATATATATATATATATCAATTTCTCAAGATTTGAAGAAACTGTATTAGCACAAGCTATGCGAAGAACTGCCGTTAAAAGCCCATCATTTCTTGTTTGAGATTTGTTTATTTTCGTAATAGAAAATAACTGTTCACATCTATAAGTGGAACCAAATAAACACAAAACTTTCTCACGCAGCTTATGCAGATTGGGAAAGCGTCCTCTTGGGAATTCGTCATAAAACTGCATAAGACTCGACCTTGAATCATATTTCGCTCGCATCTCTCGATCACATCGCAGGTCAATCAATTCACACTATAATGAAGGGGGGACGTTATCAATAATCAGTTGGAGTCAGAACATGTAGCAAAAATACGCAAATCCATTTCCAGGCAATCTAAATCGTGGAACCTTGATGTAAATTCCTCTAATAGACCGGATAGAATACATGCGTACATTTCGAAATTTTCATTGTTCAAAATTCTATGCGCTTAGATATATTTCGCCCTTTTGCATTTGATATATCCATAACAGCAATTTCTCCTTAAAAGCTGCAATTCCATCTGCAAATTGTGTATTAAGAATTTCTTTTCCCTGAAGCCCTAAATTCAGCTCATTTAAAAGCTGTAAGATCTGTTATAGCTGCTGGCACACTACAGCGCTCGCACTTGCAATTCCCCGTGCGCACGGAGGGCAAATGCACTCAAACGCCCATCGCTGAGCTATATAGTCCCTACCACCATATCCCGCCGTCCTCAAATATTTTAATACTACTCTCCCATCTATGTCTCGGCCTTCACAAAGGTATTTTTCCCCCTCAGGTCTTCCAACTAACACACTATATGCATTTCTGGATTCACCCATACATGCCACATGCCCTGTCCATCTGAAACGTCTGGATTTAATGGTCCTAATTATGTCAGGTGAAGAATACAATGCGTGCGGTTCTGCATTATGTAATTTTGTCCATTCTCCTGTAACTTCATTCCTCTTAGCCCTAAATATTTTCCTGAACACCTTATTCTCGAACACCTTTAACCTCCGTGTTTCATAACCATGCAGAACAATCGGTAATGTAACTTTTATAAATTCTAACTTTCAGCTTTTTTGAGAGCATACTTGATGGTAAAAGATTCTCAACCGAATATACGTACATAGTGTTCTTTGACTGCAAAACCAGCATTCTCCAATATTTCCTATTTTCCGCTTTCCTCTTAATCTCCGCATATTATGATCCATATATCTTAAGGGAACTGGGTAGTGATGCCTGTGCGTTTAAAAAATTTCAGTATAAAAGTTTAGTTCAATATTTCTAGGCTTTTAGTGTTCAGATTAAAGTAACAATTTCCATGCCTATACAATCAATCATTCCGAATTCTGTGGTATAAAAGACAACTAATTAATTTCATATCCAAGTGCAAAAGAAAGGCCCTAACTGATAACCTGTTTTCCCACTTTGCTAAATGTACCTCATTCTTCAGGTGCACACTACTTGCTACAATCTTCACTTAATATACCTTGTAATTTTTTTAATTATCTAGTAATGTATACTGTAAATTCTAAAGCAAAATTTGATTCACTATTTCACCCCTAGTGAAATAGAAAAATATTGAACTTTGTTTAATATTTTTTTTTTTGCAATTTTTTTCAATGCATATTTTTTTCATGTTATGTGTGTGATATTCTTAAACTCGTAGGTCTACTAAGTAGAACACAGGCTGCAAAAAACACTATAAAAATTTTATGTAAATTGATTAAGTAGTTTCGGAGAAATATGCACTTAAGTTTGAAAAATGTCAACTTATAGAAAACTGCATTAAAAAAAAAAGGATGTATGAATTACATGCACCGTCAAATTTCAATAGGCTATTTAAAGGGCTTATCTGCAGAACTACCCCCCCACATTATTTATATTGTTTTAAAGAGCAAGCTTTGTACTTTTTTTAAAACGCAAAATAAAAAATCGGATTTTTGAACCTTAATCACTACCTGGCTCCCTTAATGACGTCTTATCATCTGATATATTCTTCTGCTCCGAACTCAATTGTTTATACACCTCATTCATTTTTTTTTCGCATCTTTTGTGTTCTATCGTCGCTTGACAACCTGGATTGTTGTTATTGTTGATTAGAGCTGAAGAGAGTAAAGCTACAGAAACTTATTGGGCATTTCATGTAATAGTTGTGTTTGTGTATTAAATTGAATCGCACTTTTTAGAAAGGAACTAAGTCAAAATTTGTCATTTTTATTTCTTCTGATGAAATGATTAATACTTCCAAGATGCAAAGATAAACAAAGGAAGAAACTTAAACAAACCTTTCCCTGTATCTCTAACATCGAGTTGATGTTTATATTACGGCACTGGTACACTGATATTTATTCATGCAATTAAGTTATTTTGCTCTCCTGAAAAATAGAACATTTTGACTTAGTTCCTTTCTAAAAAGTGTGATTCAATTATTTTAAAATGTCGTATACTCTTCAAGAGAGAACATAAATCATCCTTATTGATTAAATTTATGAAATTACACAAAAAGAGCTGTGTTTTCATCAACTGATAATAACAAAAATACAGGTTGCCAGGCGACGATAGAAAACAAAAGATGCGAAAACAAATGAATGAGTTGTATAAACAATTGACTGCTCTTTCATATTTAAGTATACAAATTTAGGGATGCTATTTGAAATTTCAAAGTGGGGGTGGTTGGAAGTGGAGGGTTAAATCTAAAATGCATTTAAGCCTGGTTTCAGACTTCACCTTCAATATCTAAATTGACGTGTTTTTTTTTTTTTTTTTGTTTAAATTGAATTCAATTTAAATAATAGTTATTTAGACTGGGAAGTTTTGAAATGGAAGACCTGTATATTATCATTTGCAAATGAGAAAGAACTGAGTTGTTACAACGGGCGTAAATTGTAATGACCAGGGAAAGGGATTTGGAGTATTATAAAGAATGGTGAAACGTAGTATAGATATTCGTAGCTCAGTGACTGTCAAGCGAGCTGCGTCACGGCGCATGAAAGAGTACAGTCCACGTCATACAAACTTACACGCAACGTCTGTAAATATATTTCAGAATAAACAAATGGAATAGTTTAATGACATATAGTGACCTACATACATAATCTGCATTTCTTTTTGAACTACATGTGCTTTTCTTCGCAACGCACAAGACACCAATAAACAACATTACAAATATACATAATTGCATATGAACCTC